>NC_056623.2:117700857-118000857 GCF_002870075.4 Lactuca sativa | reverse complement strand
AACCTCTAGAGTTAGAAGAATTGAGAAATGACTCTTATGAAAACTCAAGGATTTATAAGGAGAAAACGAAGCTTTTCCATGACAAGTCCATCATCCGCAAGCATTTTAAACCGGGTCATAGAGTATTACTTTACCATTCGCGATTGAAGTTATTTCCCAAGAAGCTAAGATCATAGTGGATTGGGCCTTTCGTTGTAATAAAAACTTTTGACCATGGGGCGGTGGAAATGCAAAGTGAAGAATCGGGATAATTTTTCAAAGTCAATGGCCATTGTTTGAATCCATTCTATAAAGGTGTTAATGCAAATGCCCTTGAAATCATCCATTTGAATGTCCCGAGGTGTTGAATCAAGCTAGAAGGACGTCTCGCCAAAGACGTTAAAGAAGGGCATTTTTAGGAAAAATAATGTTTTCATCATTACTAATTTCGAATAAATGTTTTAGATAAATCCTTTTTTCATTTCACATTTTTTCTTCTTCCTTCTTGCAATAAAAGAGTGTTGAATTCTAAGCACCGATATTCGTTTTGGTCAAGGGCAAAGATTTGAGATTTTTAACGGGTTCATAAATGGTCCATGTGTACTCTGAGAATCGTCTGCGTGGACCCAAAATGGACCGAGTGTGGTCACCATTATCAAACACGTCATTCTTCAAAAGTGGGGGGTTTATAGTTCATTTTACACGAACTGTGTGTGGTTGAGGGTTTGTCAACGTGTCATGTACACGGACCACGTGTTATCACTGGAAACGACCATGTGAACATTCGAAGAAGGGATTGTTTCAGCAAGATTCATGTGGACCGCGTGTACTCGAAGAACCGTCTGCGTGAGTTGTTGACTTCTGTTGACCCGGGTTTTGACCACGAATGAAACAAACAAAAGCCATCAGCTGACCCTTCTTCCCCATTCTTCTTCTTCTTCTTACTCTTCTATCCTCCTTTAAAACTCCCCCACCTTCACATAAAAACTTGATTTCCCGTCAAACCGCCGGTCGGAATTACGTGAAACCACCACCATTATCTCTCATTTTTCGAGCTCCACAAACCCCACCGAAAAACCGCTCTGATCTGTTGCTGGAATTTCGGGCGCCATCACCACCATCTTGCCACTTTCCGGCCAATTCTGGCCACCTCTCACAATTCCGACACCACCATTGTACTCCTTTTGGTCAAGCCTACAAACCCCACTAAAAATATTCCTCAAAGCTCGCCGGAAAATTTTGCCTGAATCTCAATCCGTTGCCGGATTTCTCGGGTTTTTGTGCTAAATTACTTCTCATGGGGAATTGAGCAAAGCTTCAAGCTTGGGGTGGAGTATTAGAAGATTTTCAAATCCCGAATTTTCGTGCACAAATTTTCGACTTTAAAAAGTCGTGGTCACCAATGGGTACATTCTTTCCTTGACTTTAATTTACCAACATGCATGCTTTAGAACAACAATTTATATGGTATTGCATCAAATGAGGCTAGGAAATATTTCTTGCTTTGATTGTTGAACCCTTTTAGAATCCATATGGAGTCGATTGGTGATTTGCATTGAAATATTTATTTGTTTGGATTGTGGTCCGTGTAGTTGTTATTTTCCTTACAGGTTGATCATGTCCACGGCTAGAAAGCACTTGGCTGCCGCCTGAGGCAAGGCCCCCGCTAGAACTCAAAATGTGAAACCAAACATTCGAAGGTTTCAGGACGTAAAGGCGATTGAAAACTATAACAAAAGTTTGCCAATAAAAGTTACCTTAACCAAATTTGTGTGCAAACCCACGCTCATTTCATTAGGGGTTTCTAAGGGGGCCACCTAGTTGTTTCATAACATTGGGTGGGAAAGCCATCTAAATCTCATGGCACACACTTACGAGCTCCATACTAGAGAGTTCTTTGCCGACGGCGGGTTAGACAGTGAGAGAAAAAAAGTTGCATTCCAACCTATGTGGGAGCAGGCGTACATTGATTTTGCAAGGATAAATGACATCTTGGGCTTACCTTCCTCGAACCACTTACGAGCTCCCTACTAGAGAGTTCTTTGCCGACAACGGGTTAGACATCGAGAGAAAAAAAGTTGCATTCCAACTTATGGGGGAGCAGGCGTACATGGATTTTGCAAGGATAAATGACATCGTGGTTGAACTCGGCAAGCAAGGAGTAGAAAGTCACGAATGCGTTTGAGGAAGGTAAGCCCAAGATGTCATTTATCCTTGCAAAATCAATGTACGCCCACTTCCCCATAAGTTGGAATGCAACTTTTTTCTCTCGCTGTCCACCCGATGTTAAGGAACAATTGAGTGACCCCCTCAAGAACCCCTAATGAAATAAGCGTGGTATTGCACACAAATTTAGTTGAGGCAACTTTTCTAGGCAAACATTTGCTATAGTTTTCAATCGCCTTTGCGTCCCGACACCTTGGAATGTTTGGTTTCGCATTTGAAGCTCTAGCGGGGGCCTTGCCTCGGGCGGCAGCCGAACACTTTCTCTCCATGGACCTGATCAACCTGTAAGGAAATTAAAAACTACACGGACCACAATCCCAACAAATAATATTTCAATGCAAATCACAAATCAACTCCCTATGAATTTCTAAAAGGGTTCAATAATCAAAGCAAGAAATATTTCCTAGCCTCATTTGATGAAATACCATATAAATTGTTGTTCTAAAGCATGCATGTTGGTAAATTAAAGTCAAGGAAAGAATCTACTCGTTGGTGACCACGACTTTTGAAAGTCGAAAATTTGCGCGCGAAAATTCGGGATTTGAAAATCTTCCAACACTCCAGCCTAAGCTTGAAGCTTTGCTCAATTCCCCATGAGAAGTAATTTACCGCAAAAACACGAGAAATCCTGCAACGGCTTGAGATTCTGGCTAAATTTTCCGGCGAGCTTCGATGAATATTTTTTGTGGGGTTTGTAGCCCTGATCAAAAGGAGTACAATGGTGGTGTCGGAATTGTGAGAGGTGGCCGAAAAGTGGCGGGATTGTGGTGATGGCGCCAGAAATTCCGGTAACAGATCGGAGTGGTTTTTGGGTGGGTTTTGTAGAGCTCGAAAAATGGGAGAGAATGGCGGTGGTTTCATGTAATTTCGATTGGCGGTTTTACGGGAAATTAAGTTTTGGTGTTGAAGGTGGGGGAGTTTTAATGGAGGATAGAAGAGTAAGAAGAAGAAGAATTGGGAAGAATGGTCGGCTGATGGCTTTTGTTTGTTTAATTCGTGGTCAAAACCCGGGTGAACTAAAGTCAACAACTCACGCAGACGGTTCTTCGAGTACATGCGGTCTGCATGAATCTTGCTAAAGCAATCTCTTCTTCGAATGTTCACGCGATCTTTTCCAGTGATAACACGCGGTCCGTGTATAGGACACGCGGATAAACCCTCGGCCACACGTGGTCGGCAAAAAATGTTCTGTAAACCCCCCACTTTTGAATAATGACGCGGTCGACAAGGGTGACCACACTCGGTCCGTTTTGGGTCCACGAAGACGATTCTCAGAGTACGTGCGGACCATTTGTGAACCCGTGAAAAATCCCCAATATTCACCCTTGACCAAAATGAATACCTGGGCTTAAAATTCAACACTCTTTTATTGCAAGAAGGAAGAAGAGGAAGTGTGAAATGCAAAAAGGATTTATCTATAACAATTATTCGAAATTAGAAATGATGAAAACATTATGTTTTCCAAAAATGTCGTTCTTTAACTTCTTTGACGAGACTTCCTGCCAGCTTGATTCAACACCTCGGGACATCCAAATGGATGATTTCAAGGGAATTTGCATTAAAACCTTCATATAATGGATTCAAACGATGCCCATTGACTTTGAAAATTTGTCCCATTTCTTCACTTTGTATTTCCACCGCCCCATGGTCAAAAGTTTTTATAACAACAAAAGGCCCAATCCACCATGATCTTAACTTTCCAGGAAATAATTTCAATTGCGAATGGTAAAGTAATACTCTATGTCCCGGATCAAAATGTTTGCGGATGATGGACTTGTCATGGAAAAGCTTCGTTTTCTCCTTATAAATCATTGACTTTTCATAAGAGTCATTTCTCAATTCTTTTAACTTTTGAAGTTGAAGTGTCCTATGTTTTCCCGCCTCGTCAATGTTGAAATTGCATTGCTTTACCACCCAAAATACACAATGCTCCTATTCGACGGGAAGATGACATGGATTTCCAAAAACCAACCTAAATGGGGAGATTCCTATTGGGGTCTCGTAAGCGGTCCGATAGGCCCACAAGGCATTATCAAGCCTCAAACTCCAATCCTTTCTTGTCAGATTCACAGTTTTCTGAAGAATACTCTTCACTTCACGATTTGAAACTTCCGCTTGACCGTTTGTTTGAGGGTCGTAGGCAGTTGAGACACGATGGGTCACGTACTTTCTCAATAAAGCCTCTATCATCTTGTTGCAGAAAAGCGTCCCTCGATCACTAATCAACGCCCTAGGCACACCAAATCTCACAAAGACATTAGATTTGAAAAAGTCAATAACCGTTTTGGCATCATCCGATCTTGTGGCTTTGGCCTCAACCCATTTAGAGACATTGTCAATCGCGAGCAAAATATGAACGTTACCAAATGAGACGGGAAATGGGCTCATAAAATCAATCCACCATACGTCAAAAACTTCACAAACAAGGATTGGATTTTGTGGTGTTTGAATTTTTTGTGAAATGTACCCCGTCCTTTGGCACCGTTCACAACTTTTACAAAACAAATAACAATTGCGTGACATGGTTGGCCAAAATAGGCCACACTCAAGAACCTTTCTCAAAGTTCGGTTAGGTCCGAAGTGTCCTCCACAAGCAAATTCATTACAAAATTGCAAAATGGATTCATGTTCTTGTTGAGGCACACGTCGCCAAATGATTTGATCGTGACAATGTTTCCACAAATAAGGTTCATCCTACACGTAATATTTTGCATCACTTTTCAATTTTGCTTTTTGAGCGTGTGTGAATGTGTCAGGATCCATGTTTTTTTACCTAAAAGTTAAAGAAATCGTCATACCAAGGAATATATTGAGTAGGTGAAAAGAGATGCTCATTCAGAAACTCGTCCCGCAACGAGAGGGGAGTTTCATTTGAAGTGATCCGACTTAGGTGGTCGACAACAAGGTTTTCGCATCCGCTCTTCTCCCGAGTTTCCAAATCAAATTCGTGTAATAATAAGATCCACCGAATGAGTCTTGGTTTTGCATATTTCTTTGTCATTAAGTACTTGAGAGCCGTATGATCCGAATACACTATAACTTTGGTACGAAGTAGATATTGCCTAAACTTCTCTACAGCGAACACTATGTCCAATAGCTCATTCTCCATGGTAGAGTAGTTGCTTTGAGTATAGTCTAGTGTCCTCGATAATAGATCACATGGGAGGCTCTTCCATTCTTTTGACCCAAAACGTCGCCAATAACATAATTGCCTACATCACACATGATCTCGAAGGGGAGATCCCAATTTGGTGCTTGTATGATGGGGACAGATGTAAGCAATTCCTTGAGCTTGTCGAAAGCTTCTTTTCCCGCCTCAATGAACTCGAAGAAACCTCCTTTTGCAAGAGTTGGCACATTGGTCTTATTATCTTTGAAAAATCCTTGATGAACATTCGATAAAATCCGACATGAGCTAAAAAAGAACAAACTTCCCGAACACAAGTCGGGTAAGGTAAGCTTTGAGTAACATCGATTTTAGCGTTATCTATCTTGATTCCTTTCTTTGACACAATATGACCTAAAATAAAACTTTGACTCACCATGAAATGACATTTCTCAAAATCTAGAACCAAATTTGTTTCAATGCTTCTTTTCAAAATTTTGGTGAGATTAGTCAAACATTCTTGGAAAGAGTTGCCATATACCGTAAAATCATCCATAAAAACCTTAATTTTGTTTTCAACATATTTCGAAAAAATACTTACCATACAACGTTGGAAAGTGGTCGGGGTGTTACACAATCCAAACGGCATTCTCCGTTATGCAAAACTGCCAAATGGACATGTAAAGGTTGTCTTTTCTTGGTCTTCCGGTGCCATCGAGATTTGGTGAAAACTGGAATACCCGTCTAGACATCAATAATAAGATTTTCTAGCCAACCTTTCTAACATTTGATCAATGAAAGGTAATGAGAAATGATCTTTTCTTCTGCTTGCATTGAGTTTGCGGTAGTCAATACATACTCTTTACCCATTTGGTATGCGGGTGGGGACCATCATACATTTGTTGTTCTCGACCACCGTGATTTCCGTCTTCTTTGGTATAACTTGTACCGGGCTCACCCACTTGTTATCCGAGATTGGATAGATCATCCCCGCATCAAGGAGCTTCAAAATCTCTTTCTTCGCAGCCTCCATCATAGGCGGGTTCAATCTTCTTTTCACATCCCGACTCGGATTGCATTCATACTCCATAAAGATCTTATTCTTACAAGTGGAGGGGCTCAATCCCTTGATATCCGCAATCGTCCAACCATTGCTTATTTATGTTCCTGTAACACCTTGAGGAGTTGCTCTTCTTCACATTCTATGAAATGACTTGAAATGTTAGGAAGAATCTCGTTTTTTCCCAAGTATGCATACTTCAAGTGTTGAAGTAGGACTTTCAATTCTAGTTCCGGTGGTTGAACAAGGAGGGTGACAATCTTGTGTGAGTTTGAGGTAGTTCAATTCGCTTCACACGGAACTAAGTGGTTTTCTTGAGCTCTAAATTGTTAACCAATCTTTCAACTTCCAGGTCTAATGAGTAGAGCTTCAACTTCTTGGCTAAATTTCCAGAATCAAATCCGTTGCTCAAAATCATCTCCAACATGTCACCATTAGACAAATCAAACAATTCTTGGGTTAATGGTTTGACAACATCAACAAAATACAAGGATGAAACATCACTAGCATATCTTAGAGCATCGTAGATATTAAAACTTGTCGTTTCCCAATCAAAATCCATCGTTAAGCTTCCCGCATACACATCAATCTTTTTTCTAGCCGTTTTCAAAAATGGTCTCCCAAGTAAAGTTAGAGCCGACTTGGAGGACACTTGTTCTTCTTGATCAATCAAATAGAAATCCGCCGAGAAGACCAATTGGTTCACTTGCACCAAAACATCTTCCAAAACATCTTCCAAAACACCTCTAGAAAAGACACTTGATTTATCCGCAAGAGAGATTATGACAACGGTTTCACTTAAAGGACCAACATTCAATGATTCATACACTGAAAAGGGAATGAAATTGATAGAAGCACCAAGATCAAGCATGACACTACTAAAGGTGACATCTCTAATTTTTCAAGGAACCATAGACATTCCCGAATCTTTGCACTTGGGTGGATGTTTCCTTTGTAAAACTGCAGATGCCTTTTCATTCATTGAGATTTTCTCATTTCCCTTCAATTTCCTCTTGTTGGTACAAAGTTACTTCATGAATTTTGCATATCTAGGAATTTGTTTGATTGTATCAAGTAAAGGGATGTTTACTTCCACCTTTCAGAAGGTGTCCAAAATCTCTTTCTCCTCCATATTATTCTTTGAAGCTGCAAATTGGGAGGGGAATCGCGGTTGAGTGGCTATTGATGTCACTAGGGAATGGTCTTCTTTGGAACTCCGGCTTGTGTATCATTCTTGGCTATAGGATCCTCAATGGGAATGATCTATATTTCTTCCTCTTCTTCCCTTGACTTCTTCTTTGAACTACTTTCTCCGTTTTGTTTGCCACTTCTCATGGTCACCACATTGACATTGGGTTCTTTTTGGTTTAAGAAGGGAGTTTGCCACGTGACTCCAACTTGCTAATATATGTAACTATATCTCCCATTTGTGCTTCAAGGTTGGAGATACTAGTCCTTGTTTCTTTTTGGAATTATTGGGTGCTAGTGGCTAAGGATTCGACAACGTCTTCAAGAGACATTCCGTAGCTACATGGTTGGGATTGAGGAGGTTGTTGGTGATGATGTGGAGGGTGCAGTTTGGGTTGATAGGTTGATTGTGGATGTTGGTAGTGAGGTTGTTGTAGTGAGTAGGAGGGTCTAACCACTGCATTTTGTGGCAATAGTCTTGCGTTGTAGCTTATGTTGGGATTTGGCTTCAAACTTGAATTGTACGCATTTTGGTAACTGGATGGCTTGTTGTGGTAATTTTGGAATTCTCCGGTGGCATTCACGTGTTCCGCATCTTCTTGGAGAATTGGACACATATCCGTAGGATGTCCGATTGTTGCGCATATCACGCAAACCATCACTTGTAGAGTTTGTCCAATGGCTAACTTTTGAACAACGGATGTTAAATATTTGAGTTAAGACTCTAGATTCGATGTTCACACTTCATTGACTTTTTGTTGAGTTTCCGTCTTCATATCTTGGCGCGGACCAAAGTGTTGGGAGTTAGCGACTATTGTGTTGAAGAGTTGTCTTGTTTGTTGTGGAGTTTTACTAAATACATCTCCTCCACTCAAGGCATCAAGTAATCTTCTCTCCATTGGCAACAATCCCTCATACAACTCTTGAATGAGGAGTTGTTTCGGAATTTGATGTTGTGGACAACTATAGCACAAGTTGTTAAATCTCTCCCAATAATCATGAAAAGTCTCATTTTGACCTTGGCGGATTCCACAAATCTCATTTCTAAGACATGAGACTCTTAAAGCGGGATAGAACTTGTCAAGAAAAGCTCTTGCCATGTATGTCCATGAGTTGACTGACCCTATGGGAAGATAGAATAGCCAATCCTTTGCTTTATCGGCTAATGAAAAGGGGAATGCCCTTAGCTTGATTTGGTCATCGGTTGACCTTTGTCGCTTTATACTAGTGCAAATAATGTGGAACATCTTCAAGTGTTTATGGGGGTCTTCATGCTCCAATCCATGAAAAGTTTGAAGGCGATGGACTAGACTTGACTTCAATTCAGAATCTCCTTCCAAAACGGGGTAATTGATACCGGTTGGAGTTTTTGTGACATCGGTTTCCATCATTTTCCTCAAGGTTGTTTCGGGAGCTTGTCCTCCGTCCGCCATTGCAATTGGTTCAATAATGGGTGGATATTGTTGTAGGGGTGGTGTTTTGGGAATTTCTTGGCGAGGGTCAGGACTAGAATTGAGTTCTATGTCACTTGATGAAGCGCTTTCAACATCTGGGTCCTCATGAGGATTTGAAGTTTGACCACGTTCTATTACCTTTTCCTTCGCCAAATGTCTTGCTTCTTTTTCAATTTTCAGATTATAAATCAAAGCACCTGGAAGTTGAGATCTGGGTATACAAAAACAAATTGTTTAAAAATAAACCAATCCCCGGCAACGGCGCCAAATTTTGATGGTTGTTGAGGCCAACAAAATAAATACCGTAAATGTTACACACTAAAATATTGTATAGTGGTAAAGGGATCGTATGCACAGAGATTGGCGCAATTCGTTATTTCTGTGGAAATCTTGTTGTACAAACACTTGTAAAACTAAAATAAAATAAAAATTGGGGGGAGGGGTTGATCTTTTGAGATGTTTAAAAGAAAACTAGAATTAAGCTAGGATTTAAAAACACAAATAAACAAAAGTAAAGTTTGATATAAAATGAATGAGAGAAAGATGGTTGACATTGGACGATCATTACTTGAACATTTGGTTAAATAATCATGAAAACACTAAGGTGCAATACTTGTGGTTAAAGATCTAACCTGACTATAGCAATTTATAAGCATAACTTGCCTCAACTCTTCTTTTATATTAAAATAGCTAGATAAGCTCATAACACATTTCCTAAATCAAAGTCACAAAACTAATGAAGCAAGTAATTTTGTGAAAATCAATTAGCATTAGGTTTTAAGAATCACTAAGTCCAAAGAGTAATATATTTCTTTCACTATTACTATGGAGAAAATATTTTATTAGTCTAAAAGAAATGAAAACAAACATTTAAGCTAATTGTTGCTTGTTAAATTGAAGACCCATTACTTAGCCAAGAATTCAAGCAACAAAAATAACATTCACATATCAATATTCACGACTAGAGATATATAAACATTAAGGAAGTTTTCATAGAAAATATAATAATAGATTTTCAACACAAGATCATGGAGTTCTTAAAAACAACCAAAACATTCAAGCAATTGCATCAAGTCAACCGAATATGAGTCTAGCTAAGCATGGCCAAAATGAAAGAAATGCAAAGTTGATTAGGGATACCAAACATTGTTCAAAATGCAAGTTGGAAGAAAAATTGCTCCAAGCTTCTAAATCTCTAAATCTTCTAGAGAGCAAAAGTGTTTGTTCCTCCATGTATATTCCCCTATTCTTCCTAAAAAAACAGTAAATAGGTGTAAAAATTTGGATCCAAAAGTCCCCCAAAAGCATTCCACCAACCTTCCCAAAATATAGTCAAAAAGTCAAAAACCCGGATTCACCACATCACGATCCACATAGATTGTTTGTGGATCCACGCAGACCGCATGGGTCTCGCTAATTGTATGCCTTGGCCCATTTAATATATAATCCAGCCCAATCTTCTCATTCATCCTTCAGCCCACATGCACAACTCTTAAGAGCCTAATTATGCTTTACAAATCCTTCAAAGATGATCCAATACTCCTTTAATCTCCCACAGCTCAAGTCCTCGTCGTCCCGCTCGAAATTTAAGTCTAACGCGCTTCTTGCTTATATTGACACCAAGCCACTTCAAGTCAATGAACAAATTGCAAGCCTCCAATAGTCCCGCACTCCTTCCATACATCCAATAACAAATAGTCTTCGATAAATCCTACAAATAAGCTCAAAATACTGGAAAGCACCCGGTAAAGGAGAAAAATAACAAAAAGATAAATTATGCATGAAGATTAACCAAAATGAGATGGTTTTTACTAAAAATAAACTATGAAAAGAAGTAACAAAAACGAAACTCTCATACTGCTGAAGTCCCGCGGACAAAACCCTAGTTGTTGGATGACAGATTCCTGAATCTGCCAATATCAAAATAACACCCAATTAATAATTAGGTCCCTAACACATATCCATAAGTCCATGCTTGGGGTAAAAGACTACTTTACCCCTAACTTAGCTTGACTCTAGCCTAATGCCTAATCCGAAGGCCCAAAAGTCTAATAATGAACCAAGGCCCAACTATGGTCCAATTTTCCAAATTTGGACCAAACCTTTACATGGTCTTACCCTAAGGCCCAACCATTTATTCTGGTCCAAACACTTGGAAATCCAATGGTCCAATATCTCAAAATCATCAAGGTCCAGTTATGGCCCATCTATGGCCCAATTTACCCATTGGGACCAAGCTTGTCAAATGGGGCTTATCCTAAAGCCTAATCCAAATACTCTAGTCCATATGCTTGTTCTTGGATGGCCTATCAATAGCCCGATCATCAAAGCCCAATAGAAAGTCCCAACTTTTATCCCACTTGAAATTAGGGTTTTCATATAAAAATGAAGATTAGGGTTAAATGTTGCTTACTTAACCTTTTAAGGACTTAATCCATTAAGTCCATCAATCTATTAGGTCAATCATGTAGTGTGGTCGGCTTAATCCATAATCTCAATTCGGTCATCTAAAAATGCGGGTCCCGAGAAGCCATAATCTATATATATCAAAAATTAGGGTTTCTAACCCCTCACAACCCAATTAGGCCCAAAAGCTAAGTCTTTAAGCCCATTAGGGTTTTATTAGGTCAATTAGGGTTTTCCTAAGTTGGGCACCACCCACTACCACCTCGGGTAGTGGTGGTGAATGACGGCTCACGGCGGCGGCCACCACCTCATGGTAGTGGTTATGGTTGTAGTTCATTTTTCTCCATGCATCCCAAACGAAATCTACCACACACAAAGCACAACGCCACCCAACACGGCGGCTGGTGGCGGTAGTAGGCGGCAGCCACCACCTCATGGTGGTGGTTATGAGTTTTCTTTTTTATATTGTTCACTAATCACAAGTTACAACGCTTTAACCCAAAAATAAATACACAAACTAATAGATAAACACACACACACCCACCCTTATGGAGGCCGACGGTGGTAGATGGTGGTAGCCACCACCTTATGCTGGTGGTGGTGGCCTTTTCTCGATTTTCCGGTTAAGCAAAACCAGACACAACACACATACCAATCAACAGAAAGCACTCCCACTCTTGGATTTCAATCTTGAAGGGGAAAATGGTGGCAGCAACGACACGGGAAGGCTGTCATGAGGTTTGGTAGCAGCCCTCGTCGGTTCGTGACTCCTCACCATCGCCGACAATGAAATGGGGTTGGTCATCATTCCAGTTTACTCTTCGGTGGCTCACAACCCACACACGACGGACATGGCTTGCTCCATAATGCTCGGGTTACCCACAACTTCCAACGGCACGAACTTGACTTGGCCACTGCCACGGCTGGAACGGTAGTGCTTGGCTACCTTGCCCGATCAGAAAATGAGAAGAAAAGATGGTGGCGGAACAAAACAAGAGGCGAAGAAGGTGTCAAATTCCACCGAAAACAGCAAGAACAACACCCGGGGTGTGTTCCTTCCGATCATTCGCTGCTAAGAAATCTAATGGTGGCTTTTCTCTTCAACAGAATGGCACAGTGATGGTGGAGCTCGGTGGTGCAAGGTAATTATGGAAGAGATGGCGGCGGCTGGAGGAGGAGGGTGGCGGCCGGTATATGGTTCCTAGTGTTAGGGTGTCAGGAGGATTATATAACCGCCTTTATTCTAAATGTTTTGCCATAATGACAACAATAGTCCCTCCCTCCAGAAATAATTTTGAAACAGCTCCCATATTTACCCATTATACCCCTGTTCTTATAAGTTTTTTTCATAATAAGTCAAACAGTTACCAAACAACCCCTCCTCTACAAATTATTCTCAAATGAAGTCCATATGTTACCATTCAGCCCCTTAGCCTCCAAATATCTTCAAATTAAGTCCCAATAATTTACCAAGTGATCCCTGCCTTCATAAATTTTTACATAACCAATCCGGAACTTACACTTTTAACCCCAAAGTTCTAAATTATGCCAGTTAACTCCTCAGAACAAACACCTTGCTATATAATTACTATTCAATCATTAGTTTGTTTATTTATTTATTAAATAAACGGGGTGTTACAACTCTCACCCACTTAAATTAGATTTCGTCCTCGAAATCATTCCTTACCATTCCTTACATGCTAGACTACTCAAGTAACATGGCTACAATCTCGGGTAACTGTAACCAATCCTCGTAGGGTTCTAAAACATGATGATAAACGAATTCCTTGCAACATGATCACATCCATCCAGTCTAAAATCTGTAGTCTCAAGAAGGTATGACTCCCTGAAAGACTGCCCATACTGAATCATTATCGCTAAATCCAGTCCACTTGTTTCTCAACTGACTAGTCAACTTTTGATAACACGACGTTCCCACTAGAAAACAGAACCACATACGTAATTATCCTTGCAGATCACTTATACTTGGCCTAGGATCAGCTAATCCCATTGTGAGTGACTTGTCACTTCCCAATCAACCAGTTATTCCGTCCGTACTTGCAACCTAAAACACAAATACTAACACTACCCAAACACAGAAACTGCCTGAAACAACATGTTGCCACATGGCTGCTTTCCAAAATCCACCGAGACCTGCCTGGTCTCAATTCGTACTCTAATCAACTAAGATATCGGGTTCCGGCCCGGTTGCGGAGCCAAAGGACTCCCACATAGTCGTCTCACACAACTTCAGAACGAAATCCTTCTCTGTCAATAATTATCACTAGTTATCTTACCACTTTAGCTTTAACGATCTTCTGATCTAACTGCTCGGGTCCATACGTCGAGTCCTGATATCACCAAATCCAAGGCTAAAAGTGATTGCTACCTTACCAATGGTAGCCTTATATCACAAACGACCTTAATCAGTCCATTGCTTCCTTGATCTCATAACTGTAGTGGCGTTCTGACAGTCTTATCCCTGGCTACACCAACTCTAATTCCTCTGGGGAAATCCATAAACGAATCTATGGATTTGCCACGCCCTCACTACTACACCCGAACTGGTGGGTACTACTATTTCTTACGTAATCTAACGACATTCCCATGCTATCTACCAACCTAGTGAATGCTATGGCTACACCTGAAGTCTTACAACACTCTAGCATTATGTGCCAACCTTGTGAATGCTACAAATACACCCACAGACTTACAACACTCTATCACTATCTGCCAACCTTGTGAATGCTACGGCTACACCCACAGACCTATAACACTCTAAAACTATCTACCAACCTTCTAAATGCTACGACTACACCCCCAGACTTAAAACACTCTAACACTATCAGTCAACCTTTTGAATGCTACGGCTACACCCGCAAACTTACAATACTTTCTCACACTATCTGGCTGCTAGTGAATGCTATGACTATCCTGCAGTTTTACAACACTTTCCATAATGGGTCAAACACGCGCTTGACCTAACACTGAACTAAACTCATGTCCTGACTGGAATCCCCAACCTGATTCCTTAAGGCTTGCTATCACGTGACCACGCTGCATCAGTACCGTAACCATGCCCGTGACCGAAGCAACAAAATAAACCTCGAAATCATCTATACCCTCGGGCAGGGTGAGAATTGGTGTTTCGCACAACGGTTGTCTAAGAGTCTCGAAGGCTGCTTAGGCCCCAACGAAAGGCCACCGACTCCTTGGTTAGTCGGGTCAAAGGAACTGCAATCTTGGAGAAGACCCAAATAAATCTCTGATAATAACCCGCTAGACCCAGGAAACTCCGAATCTCAATTAGAGGCCTCAGAATTTCCCGAAACATCAACGTATGCGTCCCTATCATGGCTGCTATCTCAGTGCAGAATGCCCTCATCCTCTCATCACAAATATCTAAAATTCCCTCCTTGATCGTACCGAATATCACAAGAGTCTAGTAAGTGATACTGTACGTACTCTCAGATGGAATGAACTCCCTCATCTAACCATCAAGCTGCCTGGCTCTAGAGTCCGAGCCTGATCCCTTGCCGACACCAGATCTAACATCTGATCTACCACGTAGCATTACCATACTCAAGTATACTATAAGAATATCAGAATACCAATCATATCTCGAGGCATCACATATACTACAAGTTTCCTGGATTCATCTCAGCCTTCCTTGATTCGAGTACGAATCTTCTGCTTTTAGTAGTACGAGCCCATATTACCTTCCACATCTATCCATACTTTCTTCAAGAATTGACTTGAATCCACTAAGTCCTTCTACTACTAATACTTCATGCACTACTCTAATCCAAGGCTTACCCTAGGGTAACCATCACTCTCCGCCATCAGCTGCATAAGAAGTCCCTGCTATACCCCCTAACTAGCTTGCGAATACCATTACGTATCACTAAGACTGGATAATTCTTTGAATGAGAGATCCTACCCTACAACGGTTAGACTCAAACAAAAGCTGTGAGATAGAGCTAGACCTAACCTTCTGAAATTATTTAATCCTCAAAATATGTAACTTAACATATTCGTTTACTAGTTAGTAAAAGATAAGTAGGACTCCTATAAGCACAAATCAGGTAGCATTCGAGCATTGAGTAACATAATCAAGCATATCTCATTCAGGCAATCACTGACTAATCTGTACTAGCATGTGGTTCATAAAGCTGAGATACATATAACAGACACATAAGGAATCCTTCCTAGATCCTTAGTCTTGATCTAGCATGCAGCTATCATAAAGCTGATACACATATAATAGGCACATAAGGCATCCTTCCAAGATCCTTAGTCCTAATCTAGCATGTAGTTCTCATATATATATATATATCATAACATAAACTTGTATGAGTAATTTGGGATTACTTACTTGAGCTCGGCTGATTGCATGCACCACACCCTTTTCTCCTTTTTAAAGTTTTTTTTTTTTCGCTTTTTCTAAAATTCTTTTATTTTTCTCAAAGTCCTTTTTATAAAATGGTTTTTCTTTTGAAAATTTCTATACTAATTCCTTAGTTTCAGTTCAGACACACCTGAAAGTGTGACCGAATCCCTCAAACCAAGGCTCTGATACCAACTTGAAACATCCTAAAAATGCAGTCCGAAAATTTCGTTTTAATACATAAATAAAAACCATGAGTATCATACATTATATAAAAACCATAAATATCGTGTATCTCATAAATGTTATAATCAACTGTCAATATATCAAAGTCATGTCAAAACATCAAAGTAAATCATCCCAGGCTAAAAGTTGTGGTGTGTGCCATGCAATCATCCCTAGCTCTTCCCTTTGCTGGTGGAAATACCTGAAACCAAAAAGGAAAATTGTAAGCAGGAAGCTTAGTGGCTCTCCCCAAACTACCATATACCATACAAATAAAGAAATAATAGCATCACTTTGGTTTTCTGCCCAACTGCATCAGGACGAACCCGACATCGGGCTTACCCCAACATTAGACCGCGTCTCGCATCAGGCCTCGCTCGGCATACATACAACATATCATATAATATAAGCACATAATATAATCATATAAAAATTCATTGAGCTTTCCTCGACATTAGACCATAGTTCGGAACACATGACACATAACATATAAGCTAAGCTGTATCGGGCTTGCCCCGACATCGGACCGAAGCCCGGAACACATAACATATAAGCTAGCATACATCTGGCTTGCCCCGGCATTGGACCGAAGCCTGGAAAACATAACATATAACATGTAAGAATCATAAATACATCAAGCATACATAAGCACTTCACATGATCGCCCTGACATTGGACCGAAGTCTGGAAACACATAATCTGCATCGGGCTAACACGAGCATCGGACCGAAGCCCTGTATACGCTAACTTACATAAACGGGCCGACATTGGTGCCTTCGACCCGTTCCTACCGGAGGAAAACTCATCTCATACTGCTGAAGTCCCGCGGACAAAACCCTAATTGCTGAATGACAAATTCTCATATCTGTCAACATCAAAATAACACCCAATTAATAATTGGGTCCCCAACAAATATCCACAAGTCCATGCTTGGGGTAAAAGACTATTTTACCCCTAACTTATCTTGACTCAAGCCTAAGGCCCAATCCAAAGGCCCAAAAGTCTAACAATGAACCAAGGCCCAACTATGGACCAATTTTCCAAATTGGGCCTAAACCTTTACACGGTCTTACCTTAAGGCCCAACCATTTATTCTTGACCAAATACTTGGCAATCCAATGGTCCAATATCTCAAAATCATCAAGGCCCAGTTATGACCCATCTATGGCCTAATTTTCCCAATTAAGCACAAGCCTGTCCAATGAGCCTTATCCTAAAGTCCAATCCAAATATTCTAGTCCATATGCTTGTTCTTGGATGGCCCATCAGTAGCCCAATCACCAAAGCCTAATAGAAAGGCCCAACTCAAGGCCCAAGTGAAATTAGGGTTTCATATAAAATGACGATTAGGGTTAAGTGTTTATTACTTAACCCATTAAGGACTTAATCCATTAAGTCCATCAATCTGCTAGGTCAATCATGTAGTGTGGTCGGCTTAATCCATAATCCAGTCATCTAAAAATGCGGGTCCCGACAACCCATAATCCATATATCCAAATTTAGGGTTTTCTAAACCCTTATTAGGGTTTCTAACCCCTCACAACCCAATTAGGCCCAAAAGCGAAGTCTTTAAGCCTATTAGGGTTTCATTAGGTCAATTAGGGATTTCTTAAGTCGGGCACCACCCACTACCACCTCGGGTAGTGGTGGTTAATGGCAGCTCACGGCGGCAGCCTCCACCTCACGGTGGTGGTTATGGTTCTAGTTTATTTTTTCCAAGCATCCCTAACGAAATCTAACACACACAAAGCACACCGCCACCCAACACAGCGACTGGTGGTGGCAAGAGGCGGCAGCTACCACCTCACGGTGGTGGTTATGAGTTTTCTTTATTATACTATTCATTAATTACAATTTACAATGCTTTAACCCAAAAATAAACACACACACTAATAGATAAACACACACACACACAGCCACCCTTGTGGTGAGCGGTAGTGGTAGATGGTGGCAGCCACCACCTCACGGTGGTAGTGGTGGCCTTTTCTCGATTTTCCGGTCAAACAAAACCACACATAACACACACACACACAAATCAACAGAAAACACACCGACTCTTGGATTTCAATCTTGAAGGGGTGAAACGGTGGCGGAAGCGACACGGGAAGACGGTCATGACATTTAGCAGCAGCCCTTGTCGGTTCGCGATTCCTCATTATCGTCGGCAGTGATATGGGTCTGATGATCGTTCCAGTTTACTCTTCGGTGGCTAACGACCCACACACAACGGACATGGCTTGCTCCACAGTCCTCCGGTTACCAACAACTTCCGATGGCATGAACTTGACTAGGCGGTGGCCACGACTGGAACAGTAGTGCTTGGCTACCTTGCCCGATCAGAAAATGAGAAGAAAAGATGGTGGCGGAGCAGAAGAAGAGGCGAAGAAGGTGGTGACTTCCACCGGAAACAGCAAGAACAACACCACAGGTGTGTTCCTTCCGATCATTCGATGCTAAGATATCTAATGGTGGCTTTTGTCTTCAACAGAATGGCACAATGATGGTGGAGCTCGGTGGTGCAAGGTAACTATGGAAGAGATGACGGCGGCTGGAGGAGGAGGGTGGCGGCCAGTATATGGTTCCTAGGGTTAGGGTTTCAGGAGGATTATATACCCGCCTCCATTCTAAATGTTTTGTCATAATGACAACAATAGTCCCTCCCTTCTGAAATAATTTCGAAATAGCTCCCTTATTTACCTATTATAACCCTGCTCCTATAATTCTTTTTCATAATAAATCAAACAGTTACCAAACAATCCCTCCTTTACAAATTATTCTCAAATGAAGTCCATATGTTACCATTCAGCCCCTTAGCCTCCAAAATCTTTCAAATTAAGTCTCAATAATTTACCAAGTAATCCCTGCCTTCATAAATTTTTACATAACAAATCTGAAACTTACGCTTTTAACCCCAAACTTCTAAATTATGCCAGTTAACTCCTCGGAACCAACAACATGCTATATAATTATTTGATTTTAGGGCTACTATTCATTCATTAATTTGTTTATTTATTTATTAAATAAACGGCGTGCTACAGGTTAAAAAGTAAACTGGCCCATAATAATGGGACTTTATTCGAGATTTCCAGAACTCTTATGTTTCACAAAAATCTTGTTACTTAAAACTCCCAACATGTTATTCACATTTTTCTCTCTTGTGCTATGATATAGAATGGTTTATGGGTCTTGTATAAATATATGGACAAATATGGGGGACGTAATTGTAATAATTATCATTTTTAGTTTTCAACCCTATCTAGAATTAGGGATGACCATAGGCAGGTACCCGCCTCATTTGGCGAGAACCGTAACCGAAACCGGCGGTTCCTGAAAAGCTAAAACCGGAACCGAAACCGGTCCAGGCAGTTTTTAAATTTTTGGAACCACTTCCGGAACCGGTGGTTCCGGTTCTAAGAGTGTGTAACCCGGTTACATCAACTTTATTAAAAACTTTCAATAAAACCGTAATTTAGTTCAATCGAAATCGAATCAATTCGGACCAAAAACAGACAAAATCGAACAAATATATTTTAAATCGGTCTCAATAACACACACATGTTAATATTAATAGTATATATATATATATATATATATATATATATATATATATATATATATATATATATATATATATATATATACACCGGTTCCGGCGGGTACCCAGCGGGTAGCGGTTCCGAAAAAATGTGAACCGGAAGTGGAACCGTTCAAGACCGTTCCGGTTCCGAAAGCAGGTACCCAGTTCTGATGCTCATCCCTATCTAAAATTATCTGAAGATTATCATAAATAGGAGTAGTCGGGTATTGAGTATTTTAAAGAATTTGGTCTTCGGCAATACCTACGGTAGGAGGTTGTCTCTTTGGAGAGTTGATAGAAACCAAAATGCAATAACAGTGAATGAAACTAAAATATGAGATTATAGATCTAGAAAGCTGTTCTTTATTGAATGGAATGAAACTAGAACAAATCGGAGAAGATAATCAAATGATTATCTTCGTGCCCTAATCTGAAAGGTTCACTAAAGAGATGACCTCCTACCCAAGCTAACGTCGTGAACTAAAAAATCGAAAATACTCAATACCTTCTATGACTACTCTATTTATGCTATCCTTGAGATAATTGTAGATAGGATTCAAAACAGAAAATAATAAATATTACAATTAGGTCCCCATGTTTGCCCATATATTTATATAAGACCCATAACACATTCTCTATCAAGAGCCTTTCTAATTAGGGCATGAAGAAACATTTGGTTTCTTTTCTGATTTGTTCTATTTTTATTCGATTCAGTAATTAAATAACTTTCTAGATCTATGTATCTCATATCTTAGTTTCATTCATTTGTTATTGCATTTTGCTTTCTATCATATTAACAGGTATACCCCTTGTGATTTCCATTTTGGTTAATTTGTTTTGGAACCAAATGCATAATATGGGTACGGGTGATGGAAGAACTAGATTAGACACCGAGGCTGTGGGTGTTGACAGTGTGAAGTCTGAAATTGACGACTACATTGAATCACTTTGGATGTTGGTGATGACTCAATGGCAGCATTCAAATGGCTTACTTGCAGGGTCGGTGTCTGAGGAGTTGACTACATTCTCGAAACAGCAACCAAAGGCTCCATTAGACAGGAGTAAATCTGTCGATGTCGCTTTCAAGGTGCTTGAGTTTATTAGCAACAAGGAGGAAAGTAGGACATGGGTTGCCATTGAGAAGCGATTTGATGATCTCACCAAGGACACCAATGGATTACTTCCACGGTTGCATTTCTGGGAATGCATTGGTAATCAATATATAACTCCAACCATGCATGTTCGTTCTTCGTTTTTTTATTAACTATGGTTCCGTTTATTTTTTATTTTTTCTATTTTAATATACCAGGGATGAACAAGGATTCCCAAGATTTTGCTGGGGTGCTGTTTGATTCATTATCTCTAAGGGCCAACATAAAAGGTGAATTGATTAACAAAGATCAAATGTATGAGTTTTGGAACCAAATTTCTGATCAGAGTTTTGACTCAAGGCTACACACTTTCTTTGACATGTGAGGATTAATTAAAATATTAAACACTAATTATTTTTGTTTGGTGGGAATCATACGTACAAATATACTAAATATATAAATAAATGCAGGATTGACAAAGATGCAGACGGTAGGATCACAGAAAACGATGTCAGAGAGGTCTACATTATGTATTTAATCAATTATTTATAGTCTAAGAATATTATTCCCAAATAATATTATATATTCTGTACCCATGGGATGCAGATTATTATCCTTAGTGCTTCAGCCAACAAGCTCTCGCATCTTCAAAATCAAGCAGACGAATATGCCGCATTGATCATGGAAGAGCTAGACCCGGATAACAACGGTTACATCATGGTTAGATTAAACACAAATAAATTATATATATATATATATATATATATATATATATATATATATATATATATATATATATATATATATATATATATATATATATATATATATATATAGTTTGGTAATTGTGGGAAAGTGTTTAATTAATTAATGAGAAAATTTAAAACAGATTGAGAATTTGGAGAAGATATTGTTGCAAGCACCAGAGGGTAACGAGAGAGCAGAAAGCCCAAAGCTGAAAACAACGGAAAGTAGTAAGCCAATCAGGAGATGGTATGAAAATTTTAGGTACTATTTACAGGAGATTATTGGCAGAGATGTTGGTTTGTTTACATGGAAGCACATTCATGTCAAAGACAGAGCACTGTGTTGTGCATGTGGATATGAAACCTAATCTTTTGTAACAAAAATATAGCAAAATATTTGTCATAATTTTTTGTGTATGACTATGATTTGATCTTAATAACTAGTTTTAACTTTTTTTTGACAGACTAGCAAAAGTTTTATTCAAGGGTAAATATGGAGCACCAGCACAAGACTATAAGAAATACAGCGTGGTGTTACTAGTGGGGTCAGGAATGGGAGCAACCCCAATGATTAATATTGTGAAAGATATTTTGAATAACATTGAAGCCAAAGAAGAGGAAAATGGTAGCACTGGCGAATGGCACAAGAAAAAATCAGGGCCAACAAACTTTGAAACAACAAGAGCTTACTTCTATTGGGTGACTAGCGAACAGCGTTCGTTTGACATGGTTAAAGACATTATGAATGATGCTGCTGAAATGGATAAATATGATGTCATTGACATGCATGCTTATTGCACCAGGGTTTTTGAGGAAGATGACGCTCGGTCTGCCCTAATCAAAATGGTTGAGTCACTTAATCATGCCAAAAATGGTGTTGATGTTGTTTCGGCGTCTCGTGTTAAGACTTATTTTGCCAAACCCAACTGGTTTGAGACGTACATGCACATTGCTCTTAAACACTCGGGTTCCAGAATAGGTATTACTTCTCACTCACTCGATGTTCATTTTTTAAGATAAGCTTTTTGTCAAGAAATGACAAAAGCCAATAGAAATTAGAAAATCTTGTATGTAAACTCTTGTATACAATTCAGTGATGTTTCTAACTTTTGTCTATGAAAATCCACAGGGGTGTTCTATGGTGGAGAGCCAGCATCAGCAAAAGAGCTGAAACAACTAGCTCATGAATTCTCACACAAGACATCAACCAAATTTGATTTCTGTAAACAGAACTTCTGATTTTTTTTTCCTAAAGATTTCCAGATATGGATCCAATCAAAACCCTTCTAGAATCATAAATTCTACCCCTCTATGTACAGAGAATTGAAGATCAAGGCCGCTATAATTAAAGACTAGTTGTATATCCGCGCTAGGCAACGGGTCACAAAAGTTTATTAAGTTTATATGATATGATGTCTGGTAAATAAATTTCTTTATTTGTTGTTATATCTTAATTTTGGCTAAATAGAAAATTGTTTTGTTTCAAGATTTGAATAAGAACATGTAATCTTCAGACACATATAGAGAAATCCTTGTGAGTACTATCTTATTGCTAGCATGATAGCCAAAGACTATCTCTACATGTTAATTAATATTAGTAAGTTGTCCATAGAAATATCCATTCAAGGGGACAATATTCTATACAATATTATTATGCATCTGTTTTTTTATTTTTATTTTTATTTTTATTTTTTTTTACCGAAACATAGTTAAAGGAAAAATCCACAAAAAAAAGGAATGATTTTGATCTTAAGTCTCTAGTTCTTAGTGTTGGTGACCGAATCTGTTATCCTTATCGATTTTGATTTTTCTGTTTGCTTCCTTTGTGTGCAATTTGAATTTATTTAAGTATACCATAATCCAGCAGGAACTGAAGCTAGTACTGGATCCTTAGTCTGTAATCAACCTCTTAGAGTTGACTACTACGACAACTTCAAACTCCATTTCCTCACACACATTAAACTTAATGATGAATTTCCTCACAAAATGGGGGAGAAGAGGGAAAGGGAGTGTCTAATTTCTAATCTTTTCCAACTTGCCACTTTTGGTCCTTTACTAACTAGTTTTCCTCCTTTTGGCCGAAATAACTTCTATTTACCCAACAAGTTGTAATATTCTTACAAGGAACCTCAAAAATTAAATTTTTAACAATTATGTTACAAATCAAGTTAAAACAAGGTTAAATTGTAGTTTCAGAATTTCGGCAATTTTAGTCCCTTAATCGTAAATTTTCTCTTTAATCCTAATTTAACCTTCTAACGGCCTTGAAACTTTCAAATTCACTTATACTAATTTTTTTTAACTTTTTTAATTTTTTCTATCTATTTAGTTATTTATATCTATATTTAATTTTCAATAATTTTCCAAAAAAGAACAAAAATCCTATCCCAAAATACAGATTTTACAGGGCTGGAGGTTGGAATCACAGTGTTCGTTAATTTAGATCTTAATTCAGAGATTTGCAATGTCGTATAAGAAATATTGGGAGCCAAACAATGAAGTTCACGTTCAATCTTCAGATTGAATTTCAAGCCGTGAACTGTACGCTTTGATTAGTCTATGTATTGGTGTATTTTCTCTTATCAGAAAATTCCATTAGACTAAATTGGAAGCTATAAAATACTTCGCTCACAACATACTTTTGTATTCTAATGAAATATTCAAAGGACGAACAGAGTTAATACAGCACTTGAGAGTTAACACATCTGTTTCTGTTTATCACACTGTATTTGACCATAAAATGGAAAGGTGACCAATTAGACCGAAAGAATACTACGCCTATTGGTATGAGTCGCATCACATATTTGGTAAAATGAATAAAAAAGTTTATAACCAATAGTTACATCATTAAAGAAATAACAATAACAAATTTGCTGATCCAAAAGGTTAGGTAGTGATTGGCATTGTAATATATGATAACATATATGAAGTACAAGTGGGATTTTAATAATTACCAGACTTGATTCCAGTCAACTCTTTGGACTTGATTCCAGTCAACTCTTTATGATATCTTATTAAGGCAATGACAATATGAATTGAGATGCAAGGGTGGATCTAATCATCTCTAAGCAAAATCATTTTTTTTGTTAACAGAACCATACACAAAGAAAGCCACCAAGTAACTTCATAAAACAATGTCTTCTTCACAATCAGGGCTTCGCCTTATTCCACTCGAGGAGATCCTCTCGGCCACCCAAAACTTCAGTCGACAAACTCAGATTAGTCCACGTGGATCTGGTCATATCTACAGAGGACAACTGAAAAACCGCACTGTCGCCATATACTGCAGTGATCCGCATGGTTCCCAAGGTGATCGCGAGTTTCATAAGGAGATCAAGATTATTTCCAGATTACACCATCAAAATATCATCCCTTACATTGGCTACTGTCATATATGAAGCTGATCGGAAGATTATGGCATCTGAATACACTGTGAATGGAAGCCTTATTGAACATCTCAGCCACCCCGATAAAAGGCGTTTCCTAACATTGGCGGATCGCCTCAAGATTTGCATAGGGGCAGCAAGAGGACTCAAGTATCTTGACTGGGTCTTGGTGAAGACAGCATAGTAATTCACAGAGATGTCATGAGCTGCAATATCTGGTCTAACGCTACTATACCGAGGGACTCCACAGCTTAATTGATCCTTATATAAGAAATAAAATTAATATGGGTTCTTTCAACGTGTTTAAGGAAATTGCTTATGAGTGCATTAGTTGGATTTTGGAACTTAAAGGATCGCCCTACGATGAAAGTGATCATCAA
Source organism: Lactuca sativa (assembly GCF_002870075.4). Classification (NCBI taxonomy): domain Eukaryota; kingdom Viridiplantae; phylum Streptophyta; class Magnoliopsida; order Asterales; family Asteraceae; genus Lactuca; species Lactuca sativa. The sequence continues at coordinate 117,975,646 of NC_056623.2, read as the reverse complement.
GGGTATTGAGGAAGCACTGGATTTTCAAGCGAGTCTTTTCATTTAATTATATTAAAAGCATCCACAATGGTGGGTTAAATGAGAGACTTGAATGAGGTGACAAATCTATGTGTCATTCAATGGATGAAATTCTACCATTGTGAGATACCACTTTGGCATTCAATGAATTTGAAGATTAATGGCCATTGAACTCATCAATGGAAAAAAAAAAGTTTTTAATTCTTAAGTATTTACTATAAATTACATTTTGTAACATTCTATTGAACTTTGTAGAGTTCAATGCATTGTAGGAAAAAAATTATAGAGTTGTATGGATTGTAGAAAGATGATGTAACAATCCATTGACCTCTATGGAGTTCAATACATTGTGGATGCCGTAAATGAAATCTAGTTTCAACTTTCCACATGATAAATTGAAACGCTAATAAATACCTCACATAAAGATAAACTAGTAGTAGTTAACTTGGATGTCTTACATTTTTCTGTCTTACCAAATAGATTTTGTGAGTGAAAAGCTTAACAGATTAAACGTCCAAGAGGGATATGAATACAAAGTTTAGAAAAGATAAGTACACATAATTCAAACTGATTAAGAAGATAACGACATAAAGAGAGAAGGACGTAGAGAATATAAGGATGCAAGGATTCCTTCACTTCCCCTCAAGCTCGAACATGTAGGTCCCGAATGCCCAACTTGCTAAGTAGAACCCACAACCTCTCAGCACCTAAGGCTTTTGTGATGATGTATGCAACCTGTTACTTCGTAGTGACATAAACAAGCTTTATTTCTTTAGTTTCAACACAATCCTTTACAAAGTAACAATCCATTTCCACATGTTTAGTTCGGTCATGGAAACATGATTGTTGGGAATGTGTCTAGCAGCTTGGTTAGCATAGAGAATAGGAAGTGGTCCCATCTGAGATGCTTGCAAGACCTTCAACAACCAACAGACCCAAAGAACCCCACTCATGGTAATTTCCATGGCTCGATATTCATCTTTTGTAGATGATCGTGAGACCGCATTTTACTTCTTTGTTTTCCACGAAATTAGCAGTCCTCCTAAAAGGGCAAGTAACCGGTCCTTGAACAGATTGTGAAACTACACCCTAGCCAATCGACATTGTAGTATGCAACAAGATATAAATCGCCAACATCAGGTATACGAATTCTTGACATAATGTGGTCTTCAGATATTGGAGTACTTTAAGAACCGTATGCATGTGTTGTTCTCTTTGATCTTTCATGAACTGACTAAGCATATTGAAAATATAAGCTATGTTAGGTCTATTCTCTTGAAGATAATCTCCCAATCAAGCGACGATATTGTTTACCTTCAACCCGTGGACTATCATCACATTGATCCAATTGTAGGTTTTGCTCCATGAGAAAATAGCTAAGCTTGCATCTTTTCATTCCAACATCTTCTTGAAAGTCGAGGGTGAACTTATGCTAGCTTAGAAAAATTATGTTAGGTGTCTTGTCAACCTTGATCCCTAGCTAGAAAATATTTCAACGGGCCCAAATCTTTTTAATATTAAATTGCTTATCAAGTTGGTCATGCATTTTATCAAACACCTAATCTACAAGATAAAAAAGTATCAGATTAGGAATTAACTTTTTGCATCCAACTAACTAAAATTTATCAAAGTCTGGTATCACTACAAGAAACAAATCCTTTAGTGACGCTGTCTATAGCGTTGATGGAACCCTTTAGTGGCGACGAAGGATATTGTCGCCAGTAAAGGCTAATGTCGTCGCTATAGACGGCCTCGCTAAAGGTCCTCCACTGGCGATCCTCTTACGCCACACGCCATTTGATCCTGACAGTCTACACCGATCCATCGGTTGGGGTTTAATCTGATGGAAGGTAATAGAGGCGAGGTCAATTGCGACGACATTTCGCCGCTATTGGTTGCGATCCGCGTGAATCTCATCGTGGCCGTTCGATTATTTATTAATCCAACGGTTAATAATCACCACACATAGGCGTGCGTTTTTCTCTCCAATATGCCGCCACTATTGCCTCTGCGTCTCCGCTAAAGGTAACGCCCTTTTGATGCACTCTTCGTTCGAGACGACCTACTTATGCGTTTCCTCCTCCCTCTCACAAAACTCCTACGACATACATTTTTGGTGCAATTTTCCGGCTTATTGCACCAACAAAAACTACCACTAACCATAGATTGTTTCTAGGTGTAACGTCCCAAAAATCACGACTAAAATTTTCTTTAAAACATTACTAAAACCATATTTATATAAACCATATCATAAGTCATAACATAAATTTAGAGTATTAGTTCAAAAGATATTCTTGTTATCAGTGTGAAACATCCCAGGCTGACTAATCAATGGTGTGTGCCATGCAATCACCCCGAGCTCTTCCCTCCGCTACCAAAAGTACCTGAAACCAAAACTGAAAGCCGTAAGCACGAAGCTTAGTGAGTTCTCCAACCTACTACATACCCTGCAGAATCACATACTGCAGATACTGGGCCATGCCCGCTACTTTGGGCCTCGCCCACTACCTCGGGCCTCGCCCGTTACAACGGCCCCGCCGCTCCAGGCCCCGCCTAGCTTCGAGCCCCGCTCGGATACATATCTGTTTCCCTTAGGCCGTGCCTGTCTCTGGGCCCCGCCCGCTAACCACATAATACAAGATAACATATAACACATAATTGAACATACCCTACTGTATTCATGTTCTAAGGCCTCGCCTGTCTTGGGCCTCGCCCCTATCCTGTTACTAGTGAGTCATGAAACCCCGTCCAAGCTCCTGCTGTAAGTGAGATACGGGCCCTCGCCCACACTCACTCCATTCCTATCTCGGGCCTCGCCCCTACTCTGCTTCTAATGAGATATGGAACACCGTCCATATACTGCTATTGGTGAGATACGGGACCTCGCCCACACTCACCTCCCTACCAGGCACATACATCCATTACACATACAACAAGTATACTCTATCATGCAAACCATTCCTTGGGCACCCGCCCGACATTGGACCTTGGTCCAAAATATCATACTAGCAAACAGTGTCTAGGGCTAACCCCCGGGCTTCCTACTCATGACTGCATGGGCCGGCATTGTGGTCGTACACCCATTCACACAAAGGGAAACTTACCTCACACTGCTGAAGCTGAACCACAAAAGCACAATCCCGAATCACTGCTCCAAACTCCAACACCTATAGCCATCAATGAACCTTTGACATAAATATCTAAATTACCATAATACCCTTGAAGTCAAACCGTTCACAGTCAAAGTCGTGGCCAAAGTCAACCTTCCTGACTGAATCTACTCATCGAGTCAACCCGTTGAGTCGTCGAGTCCTTATACTCTGAAAACTCTTAGAACACGACTTAACTCGCAGAGTCTCCCAAAGACTCGTCAAGTACAACGATCTCTGAGTCCCATCCTGATCAACTCACCGAGTCACCACTCCACTCACTGATCTGAGTCTTAACCAGAAAAGGTTGGGGTTTCGCGATCTGACTCGCCGAGTCCAAGAACAGACTCACCGAGTCCACTACAATCTTCAACAGACTCGCCCAGTTGTTCTTCCAACTCGTCAAGTCCATGTTCATCTTCATACAACTCACCGAGTCCACCCAAGTGACTCATCGAGTCTCTTCAGTCCTTAATCCATACAGTGACTTTTCGAGCCATGCAGGGGCTCCAACCCATAAATCCACTCTTCTAAAGTCTATTCCTCACGTAAAGTTGCAAACATTACGTGAAACCAAGGAGCTATAAGCTTAAAACAGTCTAGGTCTAGGGTTTGAGACAAACATGCTTCACCAACACACCAAGGGTTGATACTTTATGGGTTTTTGGACCAAGACAAGCCTAGATCTGAAGTAGCAACCTCAGATCTAGACTTCGAACTCGAACGGGCTCCATAACATGCCAAAATGGCTCCAAAACATCATCCAAGCAAAGATCTAGAAGCAACAAAGGAAAAGTAACATATTGTTACCTTCAAACTGATGCTCGCAACCAAAGAATTGAATCCTCCAGGTCCTTAGTGGTCAAATCCTCCAAATCTTCCTCTTGCAAAAGCCCTAAACTCACTTTCCTCCTTCTCATACTCAAATTTGGGTTTGGAATCGCTTATAGAAGCTTCTGGCCGACAAAGGGGGCTGAGGAGAGGACATAAGGTCCTTTAAATAGGTTGCAAACCCCAGGATTAGGGTTTTTCTCGTCCAGATCAGACTCGCCGACTCGCCGAGTCGGTCACTTACTCTATGACCCGGATCCCACTCTGACTCGTCGAGTTCCTCCCTGGACTCCACGAGTTGACTCTTGACTTAGAGATTTTCTTTTCTTTTCTTGGTCTTTTTGATTCTGAGTGTTACAACTCTCCCCCACTTAAACTAAACTTCATCCTCGAAGTTTCTCAACGGCCAATCTCCATACAATCTGCTCTCAACACCCTGCTTGAAAAACCTAACACCCGCTGACTACCTCTGATGGCCTTCCGCCCGGTCATTCTAACTATCATTAATCCTTGCGGATAATATTCTCGGGTTCACCCTAACCCTATCCATCATGGGAACCCAACTTACTCAACTAACACTACTTCCGGTACTCCCCAAGTACTTATGCTGGACATCCTAGGGGTTCACCCCCTTTTCCTTGTGTGTTTTCTGGCCTTCCCAAGGCAACGTTCCATAACCAACTACCTTCTTTATCATTATGAAGGACCTATCCTTCACCAAATCCATTACTCCCGCTACTTCCAGTACTCACTGGATACTTCTTATTACTATAACTTAGTGCTGAGCACCCATCCCAGCGAGTGGTTTAGATAATCCTTCGAGTAAAAGATTCATCCCTGCAATGGTTAGACTCAAACGAGAGTTGCACAATAGGGTCAAACCCTTCCCTCTGAGATTATTTGACCCTGCTGTGAGATGCATAACACTCCTTAGTCAACTAGCTGTCTTATACCATAGTCTTCTTACCATCACTGCCACTGATTGAAAATTCTGTTGTCCCTTATCCGCCTTCCGGAAGAATCGAGACCACCCTGGTCCCTACTAATTTATCCATATCTGGATTACCAGGTTCCCACCGGTCGCTAGTCCCATCATAATCTCTTAGTCGCTCCCAGCAACTTCCGAAGAAACTTCGGCTACCTAATACTGCTCCATCTACTCTGCCACTCTAGCGCTACAAGTCCTGGGATCCTCAATCCCCTAACTTGACCCTAAGGTCCTTACCAGGTCCCACCTGTGCCGCTAAAAAATCACGGGCTTTGCCCACGGGTCTCACCCGACTATACTATTAAGCAACCCTGCTCCTAGATTTCATCTATGCTGCTACTAACATACGGGGCTCGCCCACGGGTCTCACCCAACTGCATCCTGAAGCAGCATCTCCCAAGGTCTCACCTCTCTAGGGCTATGCAGGCTAGCTCCATACCATTCTCATCAACTACCCATTCCTGATCCCTACATGATCACTAGGAGGTAAGGGTCTCACCCAAACTCCGCTAACTAGGAGATACGGGCCTCTGCCCACTCTCTGCTAACTAAGCTGCTAGGGAATGTGACGGCTACCCCCGTAGTCCTACAACACTTTCCATACTAACTGACGGCTAGTTAATGCTACGGCTACCCCATAGTCTTACAACACTTTCCATACTAACTGACTGCTAGTGAATGCTACGGCTACCCCCGTAGTCTTACAACACTCTCCACCACTGACTCGCTGGTGGAAAAATGTTGCGGCTCTCCCGCCGCTCTACCATGCTCTACATGTTGCCTCTGCCACTGACTACTAACACGAAAGCATCCTATGCTAACCGTTCTCAAGATCCTCATTCCGACTCACTCGAGTCCTACATGCGATCCTCCAACCTGAATTCCCAACAAGTTACTAACCATCTCGATTACATGAACTAACTGTTGGGAAGTTTCTCAAACTCCCAAACCTGAACTCCTGAATCCATCAATCGTTGTGCTACTTTCTTTCCTTCTCATAGGCCATGTACTCATTCTGGATCTGCGTGCTCTTACCCTTGTACACTCGGAGGGTTCTCCCCCACTTTGATCCTGCTTATACCTCACTTCTCAATGCTAGAGAAGAATTCCAAATCTTCTCTACTATATCACAATCAATTTGCTGAAAAACCCAAGCTTGCCACAGCTAGGGAGCTAATCAATCCATCACTCAATAACACCTTCCTGAAGCTAGTGGGACACTACTGAGTCCCACATAAGCATGCTATAGTTATTGCATCCTAAGTAACCTTTTCTAGAAAGTAACATCCTCTAACTATCATTCTAAAGTCCTTGGTATGGAGATGACATATATCTAAATCACAAGCAAGCCACACAATTCGAAAATACTTATACAGATAGCGATGCATAACCATAACAAGATAATTATAACATAAGATGATAAAGGTAGAAAGATTCATACATGTAACCTGCCTTGAAGAACCTCGAACCCTGCTTCCTTCCAAAGCCTGCGATGGTACCGAGACTAACCCAACCGCAGAGCGGGCAATTCGCCCTGACATGACCAACCTGATGGCAATGATGGCATAACTCAACTTCTATTGTGCATTCTTGGCACCTATGACCCTTCCATCCGCATCTGCCGCACTTAGACTTGCTGCGCACGTCATCCCACATTCCCTCCTTTCTTGCGCAACCATTTTGACCCCGCAGGTCTCTAGCACCAGTTATGGCAGTGTCTAAGTGTTCGGCTTGCCTAGCTAGATCGGAAGCTCGCTTCCTCTTCCTCAGCTGACTATCTGAACCAATCTCCTGTTCCCGGGTCACCCTGACCATCTCACTCATCGCCTGGATAGCTGTGGCCTGCCTCTCGACCCTAGCGGCCACCTTATCGGTGACACGCCCAATGGTGTCAGGTAACTCTTCGCGGAGGGCCCGTGAAACCTCCGTAGCAATCCGCTCCTGTAATCGACCCCCCTGAAAACATGGTACACCATTCACTCTTGATCCCAGGCTACAAGCTAATGGTAGGATCCTCCTTCCGGAAGGATCCCCGTGGCCCACAAACTTCGGGCTCCAGATGAGTCCCCACCTGCTCTGCTACAATCTCGGCCCGAAAGGCCTCAAGATGACTGTCTAAAAGGTGCACAATGGTCTCCTTGACCGAACCGAATACCACAGGAGTCTGATCAATGACGTTGCGCATAATTTCCGCTAACATAAACTCTCTTATCCGTTCACTAAACTGCCCGGCTCCAGAGCCTGAGCCAGACCCTTCCCCGGCACCTGAACTGCCAACTGGTATCTCTCACAGTGTCACCGTGCTGAAAACATGTCACAATGACAATCAAAATACTCATCACTGCTGAGGGATCATACACACACACTACAAGTTTCCCGGTCTCATCTTGGCCTTTCCCGAATCGAGTACGGATCCTCTGCTTTCAGTAGTACGGTCCCATACTACTTTCCACATCTATCTGTACTTTCCTCAAGAGCTGCTTCGACTCTACCAGGTCCCTTTTCTACTAACATTTCTCCCAACACTAAACTCACCCTAGGCTTGCTCTAGGGAAACCTCTGACTCCACCCAAACCAGTCCTCAGCCGCTGAAGGCCTGTTTGTGATGCTAATTAGCCATCACCTGAATGCCATCACATGTGGCGAGGCTCAAATAATCCTTCGAGTAAAATACTCGTCCCTACAATGGTTAGACTCAAACGAGAGTTGCAAGTAGGGTCAAATCCAGAACTCTGAGATTATTCAACCCTAATCACATGTGAGTTAACGTATTCACCTAATGGCTAACTCCCATCACTCAGAGTCTTACAAAGCACAAAGCAAGTAGCATTCAGACAAAAGGAAAATATAACCATAACATAATCCAGGAATCATATTCATATAACAAGAATCTGCACTAGCATATGATGCTAAGTTCCTACTACCAGGCATAACTTAAACAGGCTATCCTACTACTATCTACTCAATACTAGCATGCCATTCTCTTAAAGCTGAAACACATATAGCTGGCACATAAGGCATCCTCCTAGATCCTTAGCCCTAATCTAGCATGTTGTTCTACTAACTAATAATCATAACATAAACTTATATGGGTATTTTGGGGCACTTACTTGAGCTCGGCTGATTGCATGTACCACACCCTTTTCTCTTATCAAAGTTCTTTTCTTTTTGAATTCTTTTCGCTTTTCTAAAACTGTTTCCTTTCTCAAAACTCTTTTTTACAAAACTGTCTTTTCATTTTCAAAATTTCTAAACCAATTCCCTGTTTGAGTTCAGACACACCCAAGAGTATGTCCGAATCCCTCAAACGCTCTGATACCAACTAGTAACGTCCCAAAAATCACGACTAAAAATTTTCCTTAAAACATTACTAAAACCATATTTATATAAACCATATAATAAGTCATAACATAAATTCAGAGTATTAGTTCAAAACATATTCTTGTTATCAGAGTAAAACATCCCAGGCTGACTAATCAATGGTGTGTGCCATGCGATCACCCCGAGCTCTTCCCTTCGCTACCGAAAGTACCTGAAACCAAAACTTAAAAACGTAAGCACGAAGCTTAGTGAGTTCCCCAACCAACCACATACCTTGCATCATCACATACTGCAGGTACTGGGCCATGCCCGTTACTTTGGGCCTCGCCCACTACAATGGTCCCGCCGCTCCAGGCCCCGCCTCGCTTCAAGCCCCGCTCAGATATAGATCTGTTTCCCTTAGGCCGCACCTGTCTCTGGGCCCCGCCAACTGACCACATAATACAAAATAACACATAACACATAATTGAACATACCCTACTGTATTCCTGTTCTAAGGCCTTTCCTGTCTTGGGCCTCGCTCCTATCCTGTTACTAGTGAGTCATGGAACCCCGTCCAAGCTCCTGTTGTAAGTTGGATACAGGCCCCCGCCCACACTCACTCAATTCCTATCTCGGGCCTCGCCCCTACTATGATGCTAATGAGATATGGAACACCGTCCATACTCCGCTATTGGTGAGATACGGGACCTCGGCCACACTCACCTCCCTACCAGGCACATACCTGTATTACACAGACAACAAGTAATCTCTATCATGCAAACCATTCCTTGGGCACCCGCCCGACATTGGACCTTGGTCCAAAATATCATACTAGCAAACAGTGCCTAGGGCTAACCCCCGGGTCTTCCTACTCATGACTACATGGGTCGGCGTTGTGGCCGTAGACCCATTCACACAAACGGAAACTCACCTCGCACTGTTGAAGCTGAACCACGAAAGCACAATCCCGAATCACTGCTCCAAACTCCAACACCTATAGCCATCAATGAAGCTTTGACATAAATGTCTAAATTACCATAATACCCTTGAAGTCAAACCGGTCACAGTCAAAGTCCTGGCCAAAGTCAACCTTCCTGACTGAATCTACTCGTCGAGTCAACCCGTTGACTCGTCGAGCCCTTATACTCTGAAAACTCTTAGAACACGACTCAACTCGTTGAGTCTCCCAAAGACTTGTCAAGTACAACGATCTCTGAGTCCCATCCTGACCAACTCACTAAGTCACCACTCCACCCACTGATCTGAGTCTTAACCAGAAAAGGTTGGGGTTTCGCGATCTGACTCGCCGAGTCCAAGATCAGACTCGCCGAGTCCACTACAATCTTCAACAGACTCGCCCAGTTGTTCTTCCAACTCGGCGAGTCCATGCTCATCTTCATACAACTCGCTGAGTCCACCCAAGTGACTCATCGAGTCTCTTCAGTCCTTAATCCATACAGTGACTTTTCGAGCCATGCTGGGGCTCTAACCCATAGATCCACTCTTCTAAAGTCTATTCCTCACGTAAAGTTGTAAACATTACGTGAAACCAAGGAGCTATAGGCTTAAAACAATCTAGGTCTAGGGTTCGAGAAAAACATGCTTTACCAACACACCAAGGGCTGATACTTTATGGGTTTTTGGACCAAGACAACCTCAGATCTGGACTTCTAACTCGAAATGGCTCCTTAACATGCCAAAATGGCTCCAAAACATCATCCAAGAAAAGATCTAGAAGCAACAAAGGCAAAGTAACAAATTGTTACCTTCAAATTGTTGCTCACAACCAAAGAGTTGAATCCTCTAGCTCCTTAGTGGTCAAATCCTCCAAATCTTCCTCTTGCAAAAGCCCCAAACTCACTTTCCTCCTTCTCATACTCAAATTAGGGTTTGGAATTGCTTATAGAAGCTTCTGGCCGACAAGGGGGCTGAGGAGAGGACATAAGGTCCTTTAAATAGGGTGCAAACCCCAGGATTAGGGTTTTTCTCGTCCATACCAGACTTGCCGAGTCCAGTCGCCGACTCGCCGAGTCCACTCATCGACTCACCGAGTCGGTGACTTAGTCTATGACCCGGATCCCGCTCCGACTCGTTGAGTTCCTCCCTAGATTCGATGAGTTGACTCTAGACTTAGAGCTTTTCCTTTCTTTTCTTAGTTTTTCTGATTCTAGGTGTTACACTTGGCCTTCATTTTTTGGTGATTTCCCGCGTTTTTCGACGAATTCCAGGTTTTTCCGGCGACAGGTAAGGTGTGTTTTCTCTTCCCATTTCTATTTCTCTTGTTTTCTTAGCATTATTTAACCCTAATTATGTTATTTTGGTGCTTTTAAGATAAATCTTCGTATATTCCGTTGATTATCACCACCACAGCTGCAGATTTTGGCGACCACTCGTTTTTTTCAGCGATCCTTCTCATTTTTCGGTGACAGTAGGTTTTTCTTTCTTTTTCCTCTTCTTAATGCATTGGTATGTGAAATGTATATATGTTGGTATGTGAAATGAGTATTAAATGTATCAATATATACGTAAAAATGTATATGCAAATGTATATGTGTGAATATGTATGAAAAAATGTATATGTACGTGTATGTATGAAAAAGTGTATGTGGAAATGTGTGTTTGAATGTATTTCTATATGTAAAATACATGCATATGTGTGTATATATATGAAAAAATTTATGTGAATAAATGTATGTTAAAATGTATGCATATGAAATGTAGGTATTTTTATGTGAAAATGTAGGTGTTTGTATGTGAAATGTATATATGTATTTCTATATGAAATGTATTTGTATGTAAGAAAACATAATGTGAAAATGTGTGTATAAGTGCATTTGTATGTGTGTATATTGTATGTTATGATAGAATTGCGTATATTATATGTATATGTGTGTGTAATATATGTAATGATAGCATGTTATAATTGAAAAAAAAGGATGTTATAATTTATAATGTCTTTTTAAAATATTGTACTATAATAAAAAAACAAAATAACTAAGATAACATCAATAAAAATGAAAAATGAAAAGGTATAATGTCATAATAAAAAAATAGAAACAAAAATAAGTTGATACTAAAAATCATAATATGGAAAAAAAGATGATATAAATAACAAATCCTATAATTTAGTCATAAAAGAAAAATAGAAACAAAAAGGTATAATGTCATAATAGAAAAAGAAAAGCAAAACTAAATTGATATTAAAAATCAAAATATGGAAAGAAGTAAGTATTTTTTTAGTTTAGGCATCTTCTTTTTAAAGCATTATACTATTGTTAAAAGTATAGTTTACAATGTCTTTTTAAAATATTATACTATAATAAAAAAACAAAATAACTATGATAATATAAATAAAAATAAAATTGTAAAGATATAATGTCAAAATAAAAAAATAAAAACAAAAATAAGTTGATACTAAAAATCATAATATGGAAAAAAAAGATGATGTAAATAACAAATGCTATATTAGTCATAAAAGAAAAATAAAAAAAATGTATAATATCATAATAGAAAAGTAAAAACAAAACTAAGTTGACATTAAATATCACAATATCGAAAAAAGTAAGTTTTTTTTAGTTTAAGTATTTTCTTTTTAAAATATTATATTATCGTTTAAAGTATAGTTTACAATGTCTTTTTAAAACATTATATCATAATGAAAAACAAAATAAATAAGATAATACAAATAAAAATGAAATTGAAAAGGTATAATGTCATAATAAAAAAAAATAAAAACAAAAATAAGTTGATACTAAAAGTCATAATATGGAAAAAAATATGATGTAAATAACAAATGATATAATTTAGTCATAAAAGAAAAATAAAAACAAAAATGTATAATGTAATAATAGAAAAATAAAAACAAAACTAAGTTAATATTAAAAATCAAAATATGGCAAAAGGTAAGTTTTTTTTTTTTTTTTTTTTTTTTTTTTTTTTTTTTAAGTTTATGTATTTTCTTTTTAAAGTATTATCCTATCTTTTAAAGTTTAGTTTACAATGTCTTTTTAAAATATTATACTATAATAAAAAAAACAAAATAACTAAGATAATATAAATAAAAATAAAATTGTAAAGATATAATGTCAAAATAAAAAAATAAAAACAAAAATAAGTTGATACTAAAAATCATAATATGGAAAAAAAAAAGATGATGTAAATAACAAATGCTATATTTTAGTCATAAAAGAAAAAGAAAAAAAATGTGTAATGTCATAATAGAAAAATAAAAACAAAACTAAGTTGATATTAAAAATCAAAATATGGAAAAAAGTAAGTTTTTTTTTTTAGTTTAGGTATTTTCTTTTTAAAATATTATACTATCGTTTATAGTATAGTTTACAACATCTTTTTAAAATATTATACTATAATAAAAAACAAAATAACTAAGATGATATAAATAAAATAAAAATGCAAATGTATAATGTCATAATAAAAAATAAAAAGAAAAATAAGTTGAGACTAAAAATCATAATATGAAAGAAAAAGATGATATAAATAAGAAATGCTATAATTTAGTCATAAAAAAAAAATAAAAACAAAAATGTATAATATCATAATAGAAAAATAAGAACAAAATTAAATTGATATTAAAAATCAAAATATGGAAAAAAGTAAGTGTTTTTAGTTGAAGTATCTTCCTTTTAAAGTATCATATTATCGTTTAAAGTAAAATCCTATAATAAAAAATAAAAATAAAAAATTAATACGATAAATCTATTAAGTTATAAATAGATAACTGAATTATTTAAAGTATAATGTAATAATAAAAAAGTAAGTTTTTTTAGTTTAAGTCTCTTCTTTTTAAATCACGAAAAGCCTAGAAATACCCGTCCAAAGTTGATTTAGAAATTTGTTTCAGATTGTCCCCTATTTTAGACTGCTTTTTGAATAGCTTACCTCATTTAGGATGTAAATGTGTGTTGCATGATTGATTTTTTAAGAAATATTCAATTGTTATTTTCTCTTTGCTGATCAGTATATACTTAGAAGCTAAGGGGAAATGCTGCCGAATTTTTCTTAAACAGTCAATCATGTAATATACATTTGCATATGAGGTAAGGTATTCAAAAAGTGGGTTTAGAAGCCAACCCATGTGAATACTCTCCCGTTGTCCGCCTTTCTATTCCATCTAAGTGAGCGGTTACTATATCCTTATAAATATTTAATCCTGATTCTAGTTCTTGTAGAGTAAACATTGAAACCTAACTTATGTTTCAGTTGCAACATGTCTATTGATAAAACGTGGACTACTATTGAAAATCATAACTTTACTTTGTTCCACCAAGGACTCGAATCTTTTCTTGATAGGTCCAAACCACATGTCGATAAGAAAGGTCAAATCAGATGCTCATGTAACAAATGTAATGGCAATAAATTTATACTACTAGCCATAATTAAATTCCATATACTTCAACATGGTTTTAGTCCATATTATATTATATGGAAGTATCACGGCGATAATACAACTCATCCGGTTGTCGAAGACAGACCGCGTAGTAACGAGATGGTCGATGTTATTGTTGATGTTATGGGGGTGTGATTGAAAATGATACCAACCGCGATGAAAGGAACCCAGATACCGATGGTAGCGGTGTCGATGATGGACTTTTTAGCAAAGCTGATGCATATCTAGGTGATCAACAAATGGTTATGAAGCAAAAAAAACACTTAAAAAGATCGGCTTCGGTTATGAGTCGATACATCTATATAAAAACGATTGCTTTCTTTTCTGGAAAGAACACAAGCTGTTGTAAAAGCATCTAGTTTGTAATGAGATTCGGTAGGTTGATGAAAATACAAAGGGTTAAAAGGTAGCTCTTAAGGTGTTACAATACTGTCCCGTGACCCCCATAGTACAACTTTTGTACTGTTCTAGACACACAACTAAAGATATGATTTTGCACAGTACCGGACGATCCAAAGATGGTACGATGCTTCATCCCGTTGATGGTACTTCATGGAAAAAATTCGATATGAAGTATCCTAGCTTCTCGAGGGAACCTCGAAACGTACGCTTAGGGATTGCTGCTGATGGTTTTAATTCGTTTGGTAACATGTGTAATCCTTATAGCATATGGCTCGTAATACTCACCGCTTACAATCTGCCACCATGGCTATGCATGAAAGAGTCCTCCTTCATGTTGACATTGTTGATTCTCGGCCCCAAAGCACCTGAGAAGGACTTGGATGTCTTCCTTAGGTCGTTAGTGGATGACTTGAAGCAGTTATGGAGTTTTGGACTTAAATGGATTTTTGGCAAAGGTATTTATGTTGGATTAGGTGTCTAAGCCCATAACTATAATTGACATATACTTGATTTGATAGTAGCATGGTCCTTTTGGGTTGCCTTCACTCTAACAACTTGACAGGATGAATTTTGGAGAAAGAGGTTAGTGAATGATTTATTAATGTATTATGAGAATAATATATTAATTAGAGATCATGTTATTGAATTAGTATTTAATCAGAAATTAACTTGGAGTTAATTTCAGGATTAAAGGAACTGATTAATAGAACAGGGGCTGTTTTGCAAATCATTGATAGTTGTGAAACTAGGATGATGGACTCCTTAATTAGGAGTGGACGAAAACCTATAGGGAGGCCCTGCAGATTTCGTCCAAGGCCTTTTGTAAAGGATCCATGGGTTGCTTAAGCCTTTAGTAGGAAATTAGGGTTTCCTCCAGAAACCTTAGTTGCCCTAAGTTATATAAGGAACCACTAGGCTTAGGATTTCCGGCCAATGCATTCTTGGAGAAACCTAGCCAAAAATCTAAGAGCCTTCCCTCCTCTCTCCTCTCATTCTTTGCTAGTGGTGTTTGTGACTCCATTAGAGGTGCAACATTTGAGGCACTAAGATTTCACAAGTCAAGGATCTGCACATGAAGTTATGATAATCATCAAAACACTTTTGTTATATGATTTTCGAAAACTGTATGCTAGATCTAGGGTTTATTGCTTTGGTATTCAATTGTGTGTTCTACTAGTGGAAACCATAGATTCAAAGCAATTAGGGTTGCATGAACACATAGGATGTAGTTATTCTCAAAACCCATCAGTGGTATCAGACCCTAGGATGTTTTCAGTTGTATTTGATGCATATATGGATTGTCCGGAGGAGGAGGGGATAGATTTGTCGATTTGTTCATCAGACTCGACGACTTCCTTGTGGGACTCGACGAGTTTAGCCTACTCGACGAGTTCATTGCAATAACTTGACGAATCAGGCTGTCAGATCCCTGATTTTTCGATTTTGATATCTTTTGTTTGATTAGGATAATTATCAAATTCGTTTTTAGTGACTAAATTTGAATTTTCTATAAAGATAAATATATCCTTATCAAATTAAGAGATTTGGTCAATTTTTAAGATAATGACAAAATTATATGAATAATTTAATTATTGAAAATTTGATCTAGTGTTTTTGAAAAGTTTCAATAATACCCCTTTAGTATCGGAATTTAAAATTTAAATTAAAAGTATAATTTTTGAAATCATAAATTCTAGAACCCTAGTTTTTTAAA
Source organism: Lactuca sativa (assembly GCF_002870075.4). NCBI lineage: Eukaryota > Viridiplantae > Streptophyta > Magnoliopsida > Asterales > Asteraceae > Lactuca > Lactuca sativa. The sequence goes on along the minus strand of NC_056623.2, from coordinate 117,959,834 downwards.
ATTTTAAAATACACCCTTATACTATAATATATTAAAAGTTTAAATTATATATATGTATAAAAAGGTCAGTCTTACCGTTAGTAGGACTTACTCATGAAGCCAATCTATAAGAGGGTATAAGGAAACTGCTTATAAAATGGCGGTTGAATGGGTGTCCACTCTCACCCATTGTTTCCTTGATTGGTGGAGGGTCGTTACCCCCACGGGTAGGATGGGACACTAAACTCTCATTAATAAGTATAATGATAACTACAAGGTAAGTAAATATTTTTATAAAATTCCAAATCTTAGTTACTTTAAGAAAATGTGAATTTGATGCTAATCCGTGAAATTGCACAATTCACTTTGTCAAGTCGTCAGTGGAGCATGTATGGTTAACAGGCACACTAACTTGGACTAACAAAGCGTGGCGATGGGTAACTCGTAAATTATCATTGATCAATGGAGCATGTGTGGTTAATCGGCTCATTAATTATATGCTAAATGACATCAAGAGTACCAAGCTAATTTGCATTGTTATTCACACCTTATATGTGATCCTCAGTATCTCAGTCACAAATTTGAAGGGCATAATCGAGATTACACATGCAATTGAATAGTTCAATGAATCTCAAAAGATCTAGGAATTTCATTCAAAACCTAATTCATTTAAACTTTGTTTTCATGGTGAAATTGGTAAATCATCATTTACCTACCTTCAAATAATTTACAATGGATTATGGCATCCCTTTTCTGAATTGTGAATTATTGTGTTGGGTCCTAGCCTTAATATTTCATTTTGGTGTTATATTAAGGATTTCCTATCTCATCAAAAGCTTGTTCTTCTTCTTCCTTTTATGATTTCAAACACAAATAACGCCTCTGGCTCAAACTCCAACTCCTTAAACTCTTTATCGCTTTTGAACATTTTTGCGAGGGTCATATTCGATGGATCCAACTTCAATGATTAGATTAGAAACATCAGAATGGCCTTGCGTTACGTGGACAAGGAATATTTCCTCGATAAAGAGTTGAACGAGATAGATGAAACCAAAGCTACTCCTGAAGAAATAGTTGAGTATAGGGCCCAATGCAAGGATGCTACTAAGGTGTCCTGCATTATGGCGGCGACTATGAATCCTTAGCTACAATGGTTTTATGTGGACTATTAGCCATATGAGATGTGCCAGGACTTGATGGAGAAGTACCATCAAAGAGCACGTCAAGAGAGGTATGAGATAATCACATCACTCAAAATCACCAAGATGAAGGATAGAGAGTTCATCACCACCCACTGACAACGCATGAAGAGATATGTGGATCGTTTATTCAAGTTGAATGTCAACTTTGTTGAGGAGTTGGTTATTGACATAGTCTTGCACTCATTTCCTCCTTGTTATGATCAGTTCAAAATGACCTATCATCTGAGCAAAGAGGAAGTTACATTGAGTAAACTTCAAGTCTTGCTGAGAACCGATGAAAGTGGATTGAAAGGAAAAGGTGTTGAATCCACTCCTACTACTACTGCTCCAGTCCCGACAATTGGAAAATGGAAGGGGAAAAAGTGGAAAGCTCCCTCTAAGAAAAACTGGAAGGAAAAGTCTCATGATGGGTCTTCTAGTAGTGGATCCAAAGGAAAATCCAGTTCTGCTCCCCCTGCCTTAGATCCAAAAGAAGCAACATGCTTCTACTGGCACGAAAAGGGGCATTGGAAAAGAAGCTTCCCGAAATACTTGTAGGACGTTAAGGATGGCAAGATCAAGCCTACCTCGGCAGGTATTTACACTATTTTGTCTAAAAATTCATCGCATTCTAATTCTTGGGTCCTTGATACAGGATGTGGTTTTCACATTTGCTCGGACTTGTAGTGACTAAAAAGAAGTGAGGATGTGGAGCATGGGAAGATGAACCTGATTATGGGCAATAGGAGATCGTCGCTTGTTACCAAGATTGGGGTTTACTCTTTAGTGCTTAGTATTGGATTATGTTTTGACTTGAATAATTGTTGCTACTCGTCAGAAGTGATGAGGAATATTATTTCTTTTCATGGTTTGTACAAAAAAGGGTTTAGATATTCTTTTAATAATGAGAATGGATCTATTAATACTTAATATAATGGTGTATTTTATTTTGAAACATTGCCTTGTATTGGTGTATATGAAACTGTGATGGTAGTAGACAATTTAGGAAACAGTGTGTTGCAAATTGATTTGTCTAATGGTTTAGACAAAGCATGTTTATGGCATTGTCGTCTTCGACATGTCAAGAAGAAAAGCATTTCCCAACTCCAAAGGGATGGAGTGTTGGAATCATTTGACCTTAATTAGGCCAGACGATACATGTGAATCTTGTTTACTTAGAAAGATGACTAAATCACCTTTCACTGGTACTTGTGACAGAGGTGAAGGATTGTTGGATCTCGTACCGTGACAACTGTCAAATTTAAGTCAAAGTCAACAAGTCAAATTCAAAGTCAAAGTCAACCGATTAAACAAGTCAAACTGAACTAGTACTTATTTGATAAGTGTGATTCTATGTATAAAATGTACATTTGTATGTCAAGAACTCAGGTGTCGCAGCTAATCTATGTATTTATCAATGTGAAACTGTAAGAAGGGAGTTAAACTCATCAAAACATGACTATCGACCCTTTTGGGGACTTAAAGTAATCATAAACAAGGCATAACGGGGCTTACGAGCCTTGTATTACAAGGAAAAACACTAAAAAGGGTTAAAATGAAGCCTCTCCCAATCTCTCTCACTCTATAAGAATCTCTCCCAAATCTCTCTCAAATCTCTCCCAAATCTCTCCCAAATCTCTCTCAAACCTCTCTCAAACTTTTTATAGTCATTTGGGTCATCCCGACCCTTAACTTGGTCAAAAATCACTCAAAACGGGAAGAAAATGCAAAAAACAGCCCCTTAGAGCTGAAACCCTCTTAAGGAGTTGAACCTAAGGAGCTAAACCTCTTAGGGGCCGACCCTCTTAGGAGCCGACCTTGTCAGAGGAGCTGTTAGAACCGAGGCTCAGAGGAGCCGAACCTCGGACCCTCGTTCCCTCCTCCTCCCACCTTCGGTACCTCCTCCTCCCACCTTCGGTTCCACCGTCTTAGCAGCTGAACCTCGCAGGTTCGGTCTTGGATGTCCGGTTTTGGACTACTTTCGCCTGTTAAGCCCATTTTTGACGTTTTTAACGGGATTTTTTCACCAAATTCATATTTTTATTATTTTAAACTCCCAAAAATCATATTTTAATCATTTTCCAAGTGTTATTTAATTATAAACTCATTTATTCAGTTAAGGAAACATTCCAAGATATTTTACCCCACCAGTGGGTCAAGTGTGCCCACTTGCATCCGTGTGTCACTTCCTCATTGGTCCAACTTTATCCACGTCACAAAAACCCAGGTAAACATCCCATCACCTTGCAAGTGGCTCCAACAACCTCTCACACAATGAAATTCATGGAGGATTCTTGACTTAGATTGATCATTCTCTTCATTCCAAAACACTTACAGCCACTTTTTTTACTCTCAAGAAACTACCTTTTTCTCTCTACTTCCAGCCACTTTTTGGAGGTTTTCTTGAGATATTTCTTCATCATTTGGTAAGTATATCATCTAAACTCCAGAGTTCTTTCATGTTTTTCATAACGTCATCGAATCACCTACACACATCTTAACATCAAAAGGTTGTTCTTAGGATCATCCAACTGTTATGTGTTCATCAAGTGTTCTTGACCAAGAAACCTCTTTTTCTTCATCATCCATCACCTGAAATCAATAAATGTGAGTTCATCACCCTACATTTTCATGTCTTCTTCAAGTTTTAGGGGGGGGGGGATACAAGTTAAGACACCTTAATACAACTTAAACTCATGTTTCAGCTTTTCACATAATAGTTGGGTCACATTCACGGACTGTTTTCAACATCTTAGACTCAATATCTTTAAAAAATATTTTACATGAATATAGTTCAAGTTATTTCCTTTAAAATGACTACTTGCACATCTCCATACAATTTTTCTACAATTTATGATGATTTTTACAAAACAGCCTATCATTTCAAAAACAATTCGGACCAGTCTGTGAATATGGACATTTCCACACAACTTAGAAGTTATTAAAAATCATAATAACAATTATGAATAAACTAGACACATTTTCTAAGCGCTCAGAGTTTACGGATTTAGTTTTTGATTCTGTATGATTTTTCTGTGATTTTTCCAAAAAATTGCGGAAAGGTTATAAGTTTAGCTAACATTTTACAATATTAATAACACTTTGTAACATGTTGAGCAAAGTGCAAATCAATAAGTTTCTAAATTTGATTGTATTTATTATTAGTTTGACATCTTAAAAAGAAGTGGTTATTCATGATAAGTGTTTTATACATTACAAACTCATATAAAGAACTATAAGAAGTATAGTTATGAACTTTACTTTACAAGTACTTACAATGAACTATAATAGGTATAATCATGGTTTTCACCTTACAAACACATACATAAATGGGGTTCATTTTTCTACTACACATAAAGGGTTTTACATACACGCAACACGCAACACATAAACTCGTTAATGTAAATTGTGAGACATTCTTCATAGTACTCGTAGAGTGCGGGTTCAATTCCTGCTAGTTATAACCAGAGTCTCTTGTAGGGAGAACGTGATAGTTTGTGTATATATCTATATTGGGACTAACACCCCGCACTCCAACTGTTCACAACAGTCCGGTCGGCAGGCCAGGAGTGACAAATGTCATATCTATTCCGACGCCTGAAAAACGTCGCATCAGGTCCAATTAGTCATAGTATGGTTATAACGACTCACATAGGGAGTTAACGAAAGATAAAGCTTACGGGAAACATTACATTAATAGTGGGTTTTATTTATCTAAAACAATACATATCGTTATTAGTACAAAACTTATACTTACATTCGGTCTTGGGATTTAAGACTACATAACATGTTTTAAAGGAAAATATTGGATTTTCTTGATTAGACAATACTATTACAAACAAAGGCTTTTCAACTTTACTTTCAAGAGCTTATGAACTCACCAACTTAAATGTTGACACTTCTTCAAAACTACTTGTATTCTCAGGAAATCAGTGAAATAGGTAATCCATAGCTTTTGAGGATGGGATGTTAAGACGTCAAACATTTCATTTTTGTCATCGTAATGTAATTGCTTTTGAAACATGTAATCACATACTATGATGTAACTTTTTCAAATATATATATATATATATATATATATATAGATATATATGATGGTTGTATTTGCTTTGATCACTATTATACTCGTTGTTATGATACTACACATGAAGTCCGCCACCCCCGGACGTTTCCGCCATCCTTGGTTTGGGGGTGTGACAGATTGGTATCAGAGCATTGTTTATAGTGAACTAAGTATATCGAACCACATAAGATATACAACTATAAATGCTTTGGGACTGAAAGTCTCTGATTTAACAATTTCAAAACAATTATACTTTTAGAAATGAAATAGTTTCTTGTTAAAAAGTATGAGTACATACGTACATACTTGAGTAGTATCATATCTAGGACAATACAAAACTAAAACAAGGAGTTGGACACTTCGAGTAGACCTTGGGATATGTACTCAGACTTGGGATGGATATAGCCTGATCAACTATATTTATCCGAAGTGTGACTAACGTATGTCGGGGTATGGTCGTAGTGAGCAACAAGCATGAAAATCTCTCGTACAAGAAACCTACTAAGAACCAAACATAACATTTAAAATACTATATGAGTGTTTGGTAATAATGTAACTTATTTGAAAACTGAACAAACGTTTATTAGTAGGTCTATAATCACTAAGTGGATACGCTAAAGTTGTATATAACTTAGATGTAATAGACTTAGAATCTGTGATCGTTGCTTTGCTTCCTTTTCCTTGTTTGGATGTGGTCTTAGAGTAGAGTCACTTATTCGAAGGTCTATCATGTCTTCTGTTATATATAACTAATATGCATTATGTCGTTATAGAAGTAACTAATAAGGATCAAACCCATATAAGTAATTCTAGGAACATGTCTATTATATATCTCTTACCTCTCCTATTCTCGCACAGACATCATGGCAGGATTCCACATACCAGCGACCCCTACTTTCCTAACCAGGGAAATGGTGGATGGTTAGGAGGAGAACCCGAAGAGGATCCCGAGGAAGTGTTCGAGGAAGAGCCCGAAGAGGACCCCAATGAAGAACCTGAAGAAGACGAGGAGGAAGAGTCTGAAGACGAGGAAGAATCAGAAGAGGAACCAGAGATCTCCAACCCTCCATACTTAGCCAGGGTTCCTGCAAACCGTTTCGATCACATCGGACCTATACCCCGTTGGGCAACTATGATCGAGGGATGGAGACATCAAAAACGACAACGAGCACAACTATGGAGACCAACGAGTGTACTATGACCTCACTCATGGAGGACCGGCTGACAAAGCCCTCCCGGTAATGACCTTGAAGATCACGAACATCAGGGATCAAAGCAGGGAAACTACAAATCAAGTTAGGGAACTACGTGCTACAATGGATGCTAACATCTCGCGTACTCGAGACATGGAAATGGACTGCTATTTCCGAGACCAACTTATCAAGGATCTTATTGCCGCTCGGGTGGAGCCAAAAGCGTATCAGGGCAGACACTCGGAACTCGAAGAGAGAGTGGTTGCGGCTGAGCGGCGATTGGCAGAACTACAAGGTGCATCGACTTCGTCTCAGGCACCACCAGGGACGTATCATCGCAAGTAGAGTTCAAACTACTCTCAAGACCTTGTAGACTAGGTTTATGAGTATGCGTTGGTGCTACTCTTTTCTATGTGTAAGCTCAACCCCGCGATTCAAGTGGTTATACTAATCGTGGGAGTTATCTGTTGTTAAAAACTTTTCTTTGCATGGATATGATGTAGACCCGTATCATGGTCAAATTTTCTCTAAAAACAATATGTACTAAAATTCATATCAATGTATTGGGCACGCATGCTATTTCATTGGGAGTACTACCAGTAAAATTCATTACAAAACTTACCACTACAAAGAGTAGGTAGGACCTAGTATGGGCAATTCACAAGACTTCAATTGAGACAATATTATAAAAAATTCATAAGTTTATGTTATATATGACTTATCGTTTACTAACACCCGACTTTTCACTACTATCAATGACTTATCGTCTCTTCATGTTTTGAAATTTTATGGCAGAATCATGCTACCATGGAAAAATCCCCGACCTTCTGTCAATGCACCACCTCCGCCGCCGCCTCCCCAGTACGATATTGTGGCAATTCGGGTGGAGATAGCTTCAATTGTAGTGGCGGCTATAGCTTAAGTTAACCACCAGGGTACAAGTGGTTCTGGAAGTGGCATAGTTACTCCCAACCATGGTGAAGGTCAAGGACGTTCGAGGGAATGTTCTTACAAAGACTTTACGAATGGAAAACCCAAACCCTTCAATGGGAGCGGGGGCGTCATAACTCTCATGCATTGGTTTGAAATGAATGAATCAATCTTTGAAATATGCGCGTGTCCCGAGGCAAGCAAGGTCAAATTCGCGGGTTGCACCTTCTCTAACCGGGCCCTCACTTGGTGTAACGGCCATGTCCAAACATTGACACTCCGAGTCGCTAACCTACTTAAGCTGGGAGAGCTTGAAGGCTATGATGGTGAAGGAATACTGCCCCAGGGGGGAAATGCAAAAGTTGGAGCAGGAACTCTGGAATCTTAGAATGGTTGGCTCTGAGCTCACTGCCTACACTGCTCGATTCAATTATTTGGCACTGTCGTGTCCCAAGATGGTCTCCCAAGAAGAAAAGAAAGTATAAAGATACATCTCGGGGTTGTCCCCTCAGATTCAAGGGAACGTGGTCTCTGCAAGGCCCTCTACTTTTGAATGTGCCAAGGATCTGGCACAAAGCCTTATCGATCACAGGATCAGCCAGATCAATGTTGCGGCCACCCCTGAACAACCAAACAGGGGAAACAATAAAAGGAAGGTCTGGAACAACAAGAAGAACCAACCAACCCAAGATCCCACCAAGAAACAACAAATTGTGGTAGTTCATGCTGCTGCTCCAGTGCCCTTGAGGCAATATGCTGGAAACCTTCCAAAGTGCAACAAGTGCAACTTTCACCATACCGTCGCTTGTCGGGAAATGCACTGAAAAAATTGCAACAAGAAGGGGCATACGACCCACTTCTGCAAGGCACCTGCACAACCAACCAACCAGGCTGTCAATGCTGGAGTAAGCCAAGCCTGCTATGGTTGTGGTGAGACATGGCACTTCAAAAGGGACTGCCTAAAGACGAAGAACGCCAATACGGGTGGCGTGGGAAGGGTCATAGCCATAGGACACGGGGAAGCAATGGAAGATCCCACGGTGGTTACTGGTACGTTTCTCCTCAATCACTCTTATGCATGCATACTATTCGATAGTGGAGCAGAGAGGAGTTTTCTTAGCTACCAATTCAAACATATGCTTAAACAAAATCCACAATCACTAAAAGACAAATACACTGTAGAAATGGCAAAAGGAAAGATAGAAAACAATAACGATGTATATACTGGTTGTACCCTCACTCTAGATAACCATTCATTCAAAATAGATCTAATGCCAATATTAATAAAAAAGCTTCAACATCATTATTGGCATGGATTGGTTGAGTCCTAATCGTGCTGAGATTCTGTGCTACGAAAGGACCGTTCGCCTCAATCTGCCGAATGGCAAAACTCTCATCGTCAATGGCGATAAACCTAGCGCAAACCTACAAATCATCTCTTGCGTCAAAACCCAAAAGTACCTCCTCAAGGAGTACCACACATTCTTAGCCCATGTTGTGGAAAAAAAGAAGGAGGCAAAAGAAATCAAGGACATTCCGAAAGTTTGTAAGTTCCCTGACGTATTTCCAGAAGATCTTCCCGGAATGCCACCTGTGCGAGAAGTTGAATTCCGAATCGATCTAATCCCTGGTGCTACCCCCATAGCCAAAGCACCATATTGTCTCACACCGACTGAAATGTAAGAACAGTCCATTCAACTGAATGAGTTGTTGAGCAAGGGATTCATCAGACCAAGCTTCTCACCTTGGGGAGCACCGGTCTTATTCGTAAAGAAAAAGGATGGATCCTTTCGCATGTGCATCGACTACAGCGAACTGAACAAGCTCACCATCAAGAATCGATATCCTCTACCCTGAATCGACGACCTATTCGACCAAATCCAAGGGGAAAATTACTTTTCAAAAATAGATCTATGGTCTAGTTACCATCAGCTACGAGTCCTAGAGGAAGATGTTCCGACGACTGCATTCAGGACTCGCTATGGTCACTATGAATTCGTAGTGATGCCATTTGGATTGACAAACGCACCTGCGGTATTCATGGATCTGATGAACCAGGTGTGCCGGCCTTACTTTGACAAATTTGTGATCGTCTTCATAGATGACATCCTAGTTTACTCGCGAAGCAAGGAAGAGCACAGTCATCACCTACGACAAATATTGGAGACCTTAAGGGCGGAAAAATTATATGCGAAGTTCTCAAAGTGCGAATTCTGAGTCCGAGAAGTAGGTTTCCTTGGCCACGTTGTTAGCGAGGAAGGGATACATGTTGATCCTTCAAAAATCAAAGCGATTAAGAACTGGTTAGCACCGAAGACGCCAACAAATATCCGACAATTATTAGGCCTCGCTGGTTACTACCGGAAATTCATACAAAACTTCTCCAAGATAGCTAAACCACTAACCTTGCTGACACATAAAAGCGTGGTGTTTAAGTGGGAGGACAAACAAGAAGCAGCTTTCTAAACGTTAAAACAAGCCCTATGCAGCGCACCGATCTTGTCCCTCCCTGAAGAAATAGAAGACTTCATAGTTTACTGTGACGCTTCAAATCAAGGTCTCAGATACGTGCTCATGCAAAGAGGAATGGTTATCACTTATGCATCAAGAAAACTCAAGACACATGAGGTTAACTACACCACTCATGACCTCGAGTTAGGAGCAGTAGTGTTTGCCCTAAAGATCTGGTGACACTACCTCTACGGCACCAAGTGCATGATTTTCACCGATCACAAGAGCCTTCAACACATCCTCAACCAGAAAGAGCTCAATATGAGGCAAAGACGATGGGTAGAACTGCTAAATGATTACGAGTGCGAGATTCGCTATCACCCAGGCAAGGCCAATGTAGTGGCAGATGCTTTAAGCAGGAAAGAATACCCGAGCCGTCAAGTAAAGTCGTTAACAATAACAATCCATTCACACTTATAAACACAAATCAGAGAGGCCCAGCTAGAGGCTTTGAAACTAGAGAATGTGGCAAACGAGGCATTAAGAGGAATGGATAAGAACCTAGAAGCGAAGAACGACGGAGCGCATTATCTCGTGAACCGAATTTGGACATCGAAGTTCGGTGGCTTCAGGGACATTGTCATGAACGAAGCACACAAAACTCGATACTCCGTACATCCTGGTTCAGGCAAGATGTACCTAGATTTGAAGAAACACTACTGGTGGCCGAACATGAAAGCCGAAATCGCTACCTACGTGAGAAAGTGTTTGACTTGCACCAATGTAAAGGTAGAATACCAAAAACCTTCGGGTCTACTTCACCAACCAGTGATACCCGAATGGAATTCGGAATGAATAACCATGGACTTCATAACCAAATTACCCAAAATATTAGGTGGCCTTGACACCATTTGGGTGATCGTTGATAGACAGACCAAGTCCGCGCATTTCTTACCAATGAAAGAGGCCGATAAGATGGAAAAACTGACTAGGACGTACATCAAAGAGATTGTGCGACTTCATGGTGTACCGATATCCATTATCTCTGATAGAGATAATAGATTTACTACAAGATTCTGGCAATCTTTACAGAAGTCTCTAGGGACCAGGCTAGACATGAGTACAGCCTACCATCCACAAACCGACGGGCAGAGCGAAAGAACCATCCAAACCTTGGAGGACATGCTAAGAGCTTGTGTTATTGCCTTCAGTAAATCGTGGGATACCCACTTACCACTCATTGAATTTTCATACAACAATAGTTATCACACTAGCATCAAGGTCGCTCCTTCTGAAGCTCTTTATGGACGCAAGTGCAGATGACCACTATGTTGGGCCGAAGTGGGAGATACACAACTAGCAAAGGGGCAAGTCCCTAACAATACCCTCATTGGCCCTGAAATCATAAGAGAAACAACAAAAAGGATCGTATAAATTCGAGAAAGGATGAAAGCGTCTCGAGATCGACAAAAGAGCTACGCGGATAAGTGACGCAAACCATTGGAATTCCAGGTTGGAGACCGAGTACTACTAAATATCTCACCGAGGAAAGGAATGATACGTTTTGGTAAACGTGGGAAACTAAACCCAGGATACATCGGGCCATTCGAAATCCTTGCCAGGATTGGCCCAGTGGCATAAAAACTTCAACTGCCACAAGAACTTAACAACGTACACCCGACTTTTCATGTATCAAACTTAAAGAAGTGTCTGTTCGACGAGACTCTCGTAATACCCCTTGATGAAATTGAAGTCAATGCGAGTCTCCACTTCGTAGAAGAACCGATCGAAATCATGGATCGGGAAATCAAAAGAACGAAACAAAGTCGCATCCCTATTGTGAAGGTCCGTTGGAACGCTAAATGAGGACCCGAGTTCACTTGGGAGCGCGAAGACCAGATGAAACAAAAATACCCACATCTTTTCGCCAACCCTTGAAGTCCCTCTCACAATGCAAATTTCGGGACGAAATACCTTCTAACGAGGGGATAATGTGACAACCGTGAAATTTAAGTCAAAGTCAACAAGTCAAAGTCAAAGTCAACAAGTCAAAGTCAAAGTCAACTGGTCAAACAAGTGAAACTGAACTAGTACTTATTTGATAAGTGTGATTCTATGTATAAAAATGTACATTTGTATGTCAAGAACTCAGGTGTCGCGGCGAATCTATGTATTTATCAATGTGAAACCCTAAGAAGGGAGTTAAACTCATCAAAACTTGACTATGGAACCTTTTGGGGACTTAAAATAATCAGAAACAAGGCATAACGGGGCTTACAAGCCTTGTATTACAAGGAAAAACACTGAAAATTGTTAAAAATGAAGCCTCTCCCAATCTCTCTCACTCTATAAGAATCTTTGCCAAATCGCTCTCAAATCTCTCTCAAACTTTTTTTAGTCATTCAGGTCATCCCGACCCTTAATTTGGTCAAAAATCACTCAAATCAGGAAGAAAACGCGAAAAACAGCCTCTTAGAGCCGAAACCCTCTTAAGGAGCCGAACCTCTTAGGGGTCGACCCTCTTAGGAGCCGACCTTGTCAGAGGAGCTGTTAGAACCGAGGCTCAGAGAATTTGAACCTCGGACCTTCAGTCCCTCCTCCTCCCAACTTTGGTCCCTCCTCCTCCCACCTTCGGTTCCACCTTCTTAGCAGCCGAACCTCGCAGGTTCGGTCCTGGATGTCCGGTTTTGGACTACTTTCGCCTGTTAAGCCCATTTTTGACGTTTTTAACGGGATTTTTTCACCAAATTCATATTTTTATTATTTTAAACTCCCAAAAATCATATTTTAATCATTTTCCAAGGATTATTTAATTATAAACTCATTTGTTCAGCTAAGGAAACATTCCAAAATATTTTACCCCACAAGTGGGTCAAGTGTGCCCACTTGCATCCATGTGTCACTTCCTCATTGGTCCAATTTTATCCACATCGAACAAACCCAGTTAAACATCCTATCACCTTGCAAGTGTCTCCAATAACCTCTCACACAAAGAAATGCATGGAGGATTCTTGACTTAGATTGACCATTCTCTTCATTCCAAAACACTTACACCCACTTTTTTTACTCTCAAGAAACTGCCTTTTTCTCTCTACTTCCAGCCACTTTTTGGAGGTTTTCTTGAGCTAGTTCTTCATCATTTGGTAAGTATATCATCTAAACTCCAGATTTCTTTCATGTTTTTCATAACATCATCGAATCACCTACACACATCTTAACATCAAAAGGTTGTTTTTAGGATCATCCAAATGTTACATGTTCATCAAGTGTTCTTGACCAAGAAACCTATTTTTCTTCATCATCCATCGCCTGAACTCAATCAATGTGAGTTCATTCCCCTACATTTTCATGTCTTCTTCAAGTTTTAGGGTGGGGGATACAAATTAAAACACCTTAATACAACTTAAACTCATGTTTTAGCTTTTCACAGAATAGTAGGGTCACATTCACAGACTGTTTTCAACATCTTATACTCAATATCTTTCAAAAATGTTTTACATGAATATAGTTCAAGTTATTTCCTTTAAAATGACTACTTGCACATCTCCATACAATTTTTCTACAATTTATGATGATTTTTACAAAACAGCCTATCATTTCAAAAACAATTCGGACCAGTCTGTGAATATGGACATTTCCACACAACTTAGAGGTTATTAAAAGTCACAATAACAATTATGAATAAACTAGACACATTTTCTAAGCGCTCAGAGTTTACAGATTTAGTTTTTGATTTTGTATGATTTTTCTGTGATTTTTCCAAAAAATTGCGGAAAGCTTAGAAGTTTAGCTAACATTTTACAATATTAATAACACTTTGTAACATGCTGAGCAAAGTGCAAATCAATATGTTTCTAAATTTTGATTGTATTTATTATTACTTTTAACATCTTAAACAGAAGCGGTTATTCATGATAAGTGTTTTATACATTACAAACTCATATAAAGAACTATAAGAAGTATAGTTATGAACTTTACTTTACAAGTACTTACAACGAACTATAATAGGTATAGTCATGGTTTTCACCTTACAAACACATACATAAATGGGGTTAACTTTTCTACTACACATAAAGGGTTTTACAAACAAGCAACACGTAAAATCGTTAACGTAAATTGTGAGACATTCTTCATAGTACTCCTAGAGTACGGGTTCAATTCCTGTTAGTTATAACCAGAGTCTCTTGTAGGGAGAACGTGATAGTTTGTGTATAGATCTATATTGGGACTGACACCCCACACTCCAACTGTTCACAACAGTCCGGTCGGCAGGCCAGGAGTGACAAATGTCATATCTTTTCTGACGCCTGAAAAACGTTGCAACAGGTCCAATTAGTCATAGTATGGTTATAAGGACTCACGTAGGGAGTTAACGAAACATAAAGCTTACAGGAAACATTACATTAATAGTGGGTTTTATTTATCTAAAACAATACATATTGTTATTATTACAAACCTTATGCTTACATTCACTCTTGGGATTTAAGACTACATAACATGTTTTAAAGGAAAATATTGGATTTTCTTGATTATACAATACTATTACAAACAAAGGCTTTTCAACTTTACTTTCAAGAGCTTATGAACTCACCAACTTAAATGTTGAAACTTCTTCAAAACTACTTGTATTCTCAGGAAATCAGTGAAACAGGTAATCCACAACTTTTGAGGGTGGGATGTTAAGACGTCAAACATTTCATTTTTGTCATCATAATGTAATTGATTTTGAAACATGTAATAACATACTATGATGTAACTTTTTCAATTATATATATATATATATATATATATATATATATATGATTGTTGTATTTGCTTTGATCACTATTGTACTCGTTGTTATGATAATACACATGAAGTCCACCACCCCGGACATTTCCGCCATCCTTGGTTAGGGGGTGTGACACATACACACAGATGTGTATGGGCCCTTTAGATCTACCACAAGGGATGCAAATGGATTTTATGTGACTTTTGCTGATGATTATAGCAGATATGGATATATCTACTTAATTAAGCTTAAGTCATAAACCTTTGAAAAATTCAAAGAGTTTAAACATGAAGCTGAATACCAATTGGGCAGGAAGATCAAGATGCTTAGATCTGATAGAGGGTGTGAGTATCTTAGTATCAAGTTCTGCGACTATCTTAAGGAATGTGGAATTGTTTCACAATTGACAAGTCCTAGGACACCACAACTTAATGGTGTGGTTGAGAGGCGTAATCGAATCTTTTTGGACATGTTTCGTTCCATGATAAGTGGAGCTTCGCTGCCAATCTCATTCTGGGGGTATGCCTTAGAGACTGCCACCAATATCCTTAATCTAGTCCCAACAAAGAAGGTTGCCAAAACAGCTCACGAGATATGGGCAGGGAAGGTTCCCTCGTTGACACATATCAAGGCTTGGGGTTGTGAAGCTTTCGTTAGACGAGAGACTCACAACAAGCTTGAAACTCGAAGTGAGTGATGTATTTTCATCGACTACCCACGTAAGTCCTTTGGATACTTGCTCTAGAGAGCTAGTGAAAACGTGGTCTTTATATCATGGAGGGGAGTTTTCCATGAGAGGGAACTCTTATGCAAAGAGGACAGTGGGAGTACAATTGATCTTGAATAAATTCAAGAGTCAACCAATGAAGGAACCTCAAACACTAGCAATCAACCAGAGGAAGAAATTCATGTTGAACTAGTTGACAAGTCATTACCTCTTAGACGTTCCACTAGAGTTAGCTTTCACCTGTATTGTATGGTTTCTATATAACTGCAGAAGGTGATATGTTTATCAGTGATAGTACACTAATAAGTTTGGATGAACCTGCTAACTACAAGGAAGCTATGGCAGGCCCTAAGGTTGCCAAGTGGAAAGAGGCAATGGACAGCGAGACCTAGTCCATATATGACAATCAAGTTTGGAACTTGGTTGACAACGTACCAGGTCGAAAGACAGTTGGGTGCAAATGGATCTTCAAGAAGAAGACCAACATGGATGGAAATGTGCACACTTTCAAAGAAAGACTGGTTACGAAGGGCTTTACTCAAACCCTAGGGGTTGACTATGACAAGATTTTCTCACCGGTGGCTAAGATTAAATCTATTAGGGTTATGTTAGCCAAGCCGTATTTCATGATTATGAAATATGGCAGATGAATGTCAAAACCGCTGTCCTCAATGGTAAGCTGGCTGAAGATGTTTACATACATCATTCAGAGGGTTTTGTGGATGCTAAATACCCCAATAGAGTGTGCAAGCTTGAGAAATCCATCTATCGATTGAAGCAACCATCTTGCAGATGGAATCTTTGCATCGATGAGAAAGTCAAAGAACATGGTTTCTCTAGGAGTTAGGATGAGACTTGTGTTGGAGTAGGTGTCTAAAAGCCCATACCTATAATTGGTATGTACTTGACCCGAGAGTAGCATGGTTCATTTCAGGTTGCATATCATCAGGACAACTTGATAGGATGGACTTTTGAGAAGAGGTTACTTATGATTTATTAATATATTATAAGTTCTAATATATTAAGATGAAATCATATTATTTAATTAGTATTGATCAAGAATTAATTTTGTGATCAAAAGAGACTAATTAAATATATGGGGATTGATTTGGTAAATCAATGATTCTTATAGTGTGGGGCAATTGTTATTTAGGATGGACTAAACCAATATGGTAGTCCATGGAGGTTTAACCCATGGAGCCTAAGTAATATGAAAGGTCATGGAAATTAGGGTTTGCATCGATGTAACCCTAGACTTTGTCACACTATAAAAGGACTGCCTTAGCACCCAAAATCGGACACTGGAGTTATTGGAGTTCATTAGAGCCGATTTTGGAGTTAGCAACCTCTCTCTCAAGTCTCATTTGTCCAAGATGTGTTGTGAACCGTTTGAAGCATCACACTTGGGGTAAACTCCTAACTAGTATTTTATGTTGTTTATGTCAATTGTGTGCTAGTTGTAGGCTTAATGCTTTGAAAAAAAATATTGCATGTATAATTAGAGAAAACATAGATCCAACGCATTTAGGGTTGTATGTGCACCATATGGTGTTGTAGTTTACAAACCCCAATAGTGGTATGAGAGCCATTGAATTTTTTCTATTATATATGATGCATGACTAATTGTTCAAAGCTGGAAAACCGATTTTTCTGCAGTCTGACAGATGAACTCACTGAGTCCATGCACAGACTCGACGACTCCACTTAGTAAATCATCAACTCGGCGAGTCCAGTTCATGTACTCGACGAGTTGGTTCCCCTGTCTGCAGATTATCGGGGTTTTTGGCCAGAATTGGTTTAGGACCATTACCACAAACTGTTTTGAATCATTAAATCTATTTTTTTTTATATGATAGTGATCATCCTAATTAAATTAAAAGATAATTGTCAAAATTTCAAGTTTATAGTTAGTTTATAAGATAAGCTAATTTGTATGGAAATTGTTGATATGAATTATCTTGGCTTATGAGTTTAATAAGATCATAGAAAAATTATTTGGTAGTTTTTTGTTAGTGAAATAATTGATCTTAATGCCTTTTATAAATTCCATAACTTGTCCTCAAGTTATGGGAAATGAAATGTCTCAATTTTAAATGTCATCTTGAATGGTTTTAAAGTCTTCCATAATCTGTCTTCAAGTTATGGAACATGAAAAACTTCTCATAAAAACCATATTAAACTCATAAGTTATGGAAACCAAAAGTTTTTGAATAGTTCAAAACTTTCCCTCAAGTTTTGGAATTTGTAAAGTCACCCTTATGTATACTTTAATTCCAAACCCAGAACTTCAAAAGTTAAAATTCAACCCTTATATTATTATAATATTAACAGTTAATACTTATATATATATATATATATATATATATATATATATATATATATATACTAGCAGGACACCCACGCGATGCAATGAAAATTGGTTGGTATGCGGAGAATATTTTTTTGGGAAATAATTTATTTTCATCGATTAGTTTTATTTCGGAGGATGGTGAAAGGGGCATTGGAAGCGAAGTTGCCTTGACTACCTGAGAACTTTAGTCAAATTGTATGGTTCTTCTTCAAGTAGATCCACTATCTAACTCTATTAAGTTTCTAATTGTTGATTCTTAATACATGATGTGACAAGGTTGCATTTTGATGTTTTGTTGGATCATGCTTTGGAAGGAAGCTTAAAAGTAAGAGCATGTTGAATCTGATCGCGAAGAGATGGATTTCGATTGCATGGTTCGAAGATCGGATTTTTCAGCTGCCACTTTGGAGTTATGATAGGTTGCTTAGAAACTTGTAATAACATAGTTTTCATTTGTAATTGCATTGTAAGGAAAAGTTTTTTTCCGCATTTTACAAATAAAATTTTTATTTTTATTTTATATTATATCTCCTTGCAATGGAGTTTGTGAAAATTGATGTTTGTATGTTTCTATTGTTAGCAATATGGATTTGATTCTTTCGTTTGTGGTAGTGTCAAAATTTACCAAATAAGGAGAGATTCTCATCACCCAAGTTTCAATTGCACGAAAAATTGGAATCATTCAACTTGTATTATATGATGAATGAGAATTTTCATCTTTAGGAAATTAATACTAATTCCTTATTCACATGTATATATGAGTCAAGTGAAGGACCAGGGGATCAGGTACACTTGGTTGTGCATTGGTCAACTCCACCACAAAGATCGATAAGACTATTCTTCATGGTTTACTAAAGTTAAGTAAATACGGTTATGCTTACAAGATTAAGTATAATTCTGAATCATTGGAAAAGTTTCAATGTATGGCAGAACGAATAAGAAGAATAAACAATCTGAAAATATGGGAGAGTACTTTAGTATCATGTTTATGATCATCTTAGTAATTATAAAACCATATCACAATTGATCCCTTAAGGAAATCTTAGTGCATTTGTATTACTAAGAAGAGGATTCGTGAAATGTTGAAATGGTTAAATCAAGAAGATGAGTCAAACTTCGTTCCAAAAATAAGTCTTAGAGTCATACTCCAAGATTGTAACCATGAGTGACATAGTCTTAAGAAGGTTTAAACACTCATCAAATGTATAGTAAAATGTTTCTTACTCTTGTACATTTGAAATTGGTAAGTTGTGATGTCTTGGACAAGACAAAGACCAACTAAGACTAATAGTGTGAAGTCTTTATCTTGATAAGAATCCGCACTAACTCTTGAATATTTGTTTTTCAAGGAATGGTTCTTGTAAGAGAATCTTATACGTTAAGTGGTCAGTGGGAGTCTTAATGATCTTGGGAAAGTTTCAAGAACTAATCATAAAGGAACTTATTGTTTATTATTAGCAGACGACTTAAGGTTTGTAACCTATCGTGTTGACATATTCTTATTTTTATGCCCATTCCGGTTATTGACTATGCATGTGAGTTCTAAGAGTTTTCAATTGATTGAATAAGTTAAAACACCTTGAACAATGAAAGTTTCATGGATCTGTATGGGTGAGCGGCTTAACAACTTGGAAGACATGGTAGGTCATTGTGTTACCAAGTGGCAAGAAATTAAGATTGAACAAGTTCAGTCCATATGAGTTTGGATTTGTCACGAACCTTTTCTTATGATTATGGTTTGACAAATTCACATGGATAGGAACACATACACCAGAAAATCTATGTGTCATATGGTTTCTCCCCGCTTCATGAAAATGATTGTGAAGAACGCTTTCACTTAGTAGATTTTAAGGAGATAGAAATTGTTATATTTGCATTCTCAAATTCAATTATGATTACAGCATCCCTCTTCATAGTTCAAATTGTGAGAAATGGCAAAAGGTCTAAACATTTGAGACTTATTGTTGTAAGTTCTAAAATTGTTTAGACATACATGTGAGCTATCTAAAGAAAGGTGTATGATTTTGAGAAGCATAGATAGAGTCTTATCAAATCATATCGTATCATAAATCTGAACTTTGGTATGGAAGTCAATTAGTATTGATTTCTAGAAGTCCAGCTGATTTATGGGTACATGTCAAAGCTAGTAGGAGCATAAATTTTATGCTAGTAAGATAATAGTTATTATGCTAGTTGGAGCATAATTATTATGGTAAATGTTGCAAGTTAGCAATTTTAATTATAGAAAACAAAAGTTTCAAATCGCTCAGTTGCAGGGTTTAAAAAGTTGTTTTGCTATAATTAAGGGAGAGGAATTCATACTTCATTTCAAATAAAAGCTTAGATTGAGATTTTAATCAAATTTAGTCAAGGATATATATGAATGTTATGTTGGAATGGTTCAACATAAGAAAATTCTATATACGGGAATGTTAATTGCGTTCTCAAATTCGATTATGATTACGACATCCCTCTTCATAGTTCGAATTGGGAGAACATGGCAAATAGACATATTATAGCAAAAGGCTGGTCAAATATCATGTCTTTATGTAAGACATCATGAATCGTATCCCATATGCTTTGGGTATAGGATCGATTACATGTGCTATAATATTCATTCGTTCTAAATTTTTAAAAATGCCTAGGGAATTAAGAGGGAAAAAAGAATATAACCGGATATGACTAAAGTGCTTAAATAGCTGTTAAGGACAATCTAAGGTTCGCCAAGGACTGGTCGCTTAATGACAGTTGGAAGTACAATAATGGATGGACCGTATTGACATTATTATGAATACACAGGATTCTATTAATAATGAATTTTCTTATGGAAAATATGGAAGTTTTTTCCATATTGGGTGTTAGATATTAAGAATCTATGTGTAGGTTAAAAACTTTTATGCAAGAAGGATGTTCAAAGAAATCTACTTTGAATTTGAGACTTCATCTCCATAGAATTGTCTTATGACAATTTCCGGTGAAAAGTTTTGTAATATCATTGGTCAAGTCTATGTGACTTATGGTACCTAGACATTACAAAAAGAATTATTGCATGATGGTATAGACACACCCTAGTAGTGACAAGAATTTGGAATTCTTACACTTGTAATAAGGATTTGGTATTGTGAAATCAGTATCATTGGAATTATGTTCAATTGATCTATTTCACAAAGTAAAGACCATAGATAAACTTAGTGTGCATGCTTGGATCATGACATAATTATTGTTTAGACAAACATAGTGTGCATGCTTGGAGCATGACATAACTATTGTTTTAATTCAAGTATTAAGTTGATAAATCGAAACATCATACAATGAATAATGTGTAATCAACATGGTGATTAAATAAAAGGTGTTTTATTTATATTCATAAGTTATGAGACCATATTGGATTCAATTATTCTTGTCTTTCATTTTGCATGTTTTGACTTCCCGAATAATAAGATTATTCAAACCATCCAAATTTGATCAAACTTTGGAAGTAGGTACTGAGGCAAGACTGTCATGAATTTGGATTATAGATTGTCTGAAGTTTTTAGTCATAGAAAAGGATTGCTACAACATTCATGAGTGCTCATAAGGTCCGAGTATTGGATTAAACCCACGCTCATCAGAATCACTTCATGGATTTTGTCACGAGTGATTGGTGAGACGATAATATCTTATATTCTTGAAACGGAGAGATATAAGTTGCATTTTACAAGTCGCTTTCACATTCATAATGTGAAAACGCACCAGTAAGTTGGTGTTATAAAACGCATTGTTGTGTGTGATTTGATGAGTAGATAGAGAAATCATATGAGTCGAAGTTTATGCATTCCTTTACCCTCAGAAAGATAAAAGGGATATCTGTGGGCCCCTCGATGATTTAGTGATGACACCCTAAGCGCTTGGCCAAGCCTGGAATGATTTGATTTGTTTAGTTAGTCGGTCGTCATAAATCGGAAATCGTGAAACAACAGATGGACAGAGAGAATGATTAAAATTCATGTCTCATGTCTATATGATATCTAGAATGGAGGAATATATGATCCCTTATCTAATGGACGCGTCATTGAAAAGGTCAGAGTTCGACAACGGCTTTTAAGAGCTACGATTGCTACGCGGGATTTTGGAGTCGTACTTGCAATAATGGTTATTATACTTATCCAAGTGGGAGACTGTTTGATTAGGTGTCTAAGCCCAAAACTATAATTGGTATGTACTTGACCCAAGAGTAGCATGGTCAATTTCGGGTTGCATATCATTAGGACAATTTGATTGGATGGACTTTTGAGAAGAGGTTACTTATGATTTATTAAGATATTATAAGTTCTAATATATTAATATGAAATCATATTATTTAATTAGTATCAATTTAGAATTAATTTTGTGATCAAAAGAGACTAATTAAATATATGGGGATTGATTTGGTAAATCAATGATTCTTATAGTGTGGGCCAATTGTTATTTAGGATGGGCTAAACCAATATGGTAGTCCATGGGTAGTCCATGGAGGTTTAACCCATGGTGCCTAAGTAATATGAAAGGTCATGGGTATTAGGGTTTGCATGGATGTAACCCTATACTTTGTCACACTATAAAAGGACTGCCTTAGCACCCAAAATCGGACACTAGAGTTCTTGGAGTTCATTAGATCTGATTTTGGAGTTAGCAACCTCTCTCTCAAGTCTCCTTTGTCCTAGGTGTGTTGTGAACCGTTTGAGGCATCACACTTGGGGTGCTAAGTTCTTAAAGGCTAAATACATCAATTTCTACAAGCTACAGAAAGAGGTAAACTCCTAACTTGTATTTTATGTTGTTTATGTCAATTGTATGCTAGTTATGTGCTTAATGCTTTGGAAACAATATTGCATGTATAATTAGAGAAAACATAGATCCAAAGCATTGAGGGTTGTAGGTGCACCATAGGATGTTGTAGTATACAAAACCCAACAACTTATGTATATGTCAAAGCTAGTGGGAGAACAATTAGCTTTCTAGTATTGTTTATTGATGACACGCTACTCTTAGGAAACGACGTTCCAACCTTGCAGGAGGTTAAGTCTTGGCTTGGAAAGTGTTTCACTATGAAGGAACTAGGAGAGGCTGCTTATATTCTGGGGATAAGGATCTTGAGAAACAGGAGTAGTAGACTAATTGGACTTACTCAAAGTACTTACTTGGATAAAGTGCTAAAGCATTTTAGCATGGAGAATTCCAAGAAAGGAGAGTTACCTATCTAGAGTAATACTTAACTGAGTAAGACTCAAAGTTCGAGTACTGATGCGGAAATAGTAGAAATGAGTCAAGTACCATATGCTTCCGCTGTTGGCTTGATCATGTATGCTATGACATGTTCTCGCCCTGATGTTGCGTTTGCTTTGAGCATGGTAAGTCGATATCAAGGAAGATCGAGTAAAGCTCACTAGATAGTAGTCAAAAACATTCTTAAGTATTTGTGAAGGACTAAGGATTGGGTCCTTGTGCTTAGTTACAGTGATGACTTAAGAGTGACAGGGTATAGTAGCACTAGCTTTCAAATAGATAGATACAACTTCTGGTCTCAGTCAGGCTGGGTGTTTACCCTTAATGGAGGAGATGTGACTCGGAAAAGTTCCAAGCAGGAGATCATGGCTGATTCAACGTGCGAATAAAAATATATAGCTGCAAGCAAAGCGTCAAATGAGGCTGTATGGTTAAAGAACTTCAATGGAGACCTTGTAGTTGTATCATCCATAAAGGAGCCCATGGATATTTGCTGTGATAATGGATGAGTGTTTGCCTTGACCAAGTGGAAGATCCAGACATGTCGACATAAAATATCACTTTATCAGACATCGGGTAGAAGGACTCCTCGTCATCAAGAAGGTACCATCAGAAGTGTGACAACCCGAAATTTCTATCTTGTATAACCATTCAATTCAATCAAAGTCAGACTTGTTTCTACTATCATTTAGCAATGTCTAGAGTCTGTTTGAGTATTCTAAGCCTAGTATATCCACGTAATGAGTGTAAGGAAGTGTTTGCTGAAGTTCAACACCAACAATCAAGCCATAACCTCCTTCAAAAGGACTTTACGGCCAAAACACATGATTTTACGGCCGTAAACTCATGGTGGCCGTAAACCCTTGGCTATATATGTGACACCGAGCCATTTTCAATCACTTTTCATATTTCCAAGCCTAGAAATTGGATTCTCTCTCAAGATTCATCGAGTTTTCTTCAAGATCTTCAAAAATGTAAGAATTCTTTCCATTTGATTAGTTGATACAAAGCATTATCTAGTACAACTCTTTGATTTCATCCATGAAAATCAACTTTTGGGTTATATCTTCAAGAACACCAAGAACACACACTAAGTTCTTGGAATTTAATCACCCTTTCAAGCTTCTAATTTGTAAGTACTCTCTCCTTAACTTGTTATATGCATGAAACACTTGATTTACACCTTGAAAACAACAAGAATACAAGAACAAAAGGTGTTTATGGCTAAGAGCATCTCACTTGGCCGAAAACTCTAATTAGATGTGCACTTGTGCCACAAATCCTTCCTAAGGCTCGGATTTGAGTCTAGAACTCTTCCTTGTTGATTGTGGGACATTAAAACACACTTAAGTAAAAAAATACCATGAGTTTACGGCCGTAAACTCATAGGGCCGTAAACCTTTGGGCCGTAAACTCATGTGAGACTTACCATTTGGGCCATAAACACCAATGTGTGGCCTTACACCCCTTATATGCAACCCTATATCGTGTAACACTTCATTACAAGTGTTTCCTAGTCCCTAAGGTTGTCCCATTCCATTGTTAGTTGTTATAAACACTAATTAGATACATATATGTGTCATTATATGCTAAATACGATCCGTGTGTGCTCAAGACTTCAGTTGACACTTAGCATCCTATCCAGATCTTTCATTCGCATCACTAACTACAGGTGAGTTCATACCCCTTAACATATCTTTTAAAAGTAGAAAACATGTAGTTATATAATCAATCACAAGTGATTTATAATTGTGTTTCAAACAAAGGATTTCATATACTTCAAACTGTGTTATCATACAAATTGTTTTCAAATCATTTTATAAACTGACATCAAGTCATCAATATTTATTCAAATTGCTAAACTTTTCAAATGTATTACAACACTTCTTTCAAACTTATATATTGTCAAAAGCATATCTATATATTGTCAAAAGCAAATACAGTAGGAAAACACTATCACTATACAAGTATAGTAGGAGAATACTATCACTATACAGAGAATACTATACAGAGAATACTATTACTATAACAAGTATATTATAACAAGATTCAAGATAACTTAATGTGAGATACTACTTCATGACACAACAACCAATTTGTTGTTTCACGTTTTGTAACCAGAATCTCCTGGAGGGAGAGCGTGAGTTTGCGTATAGATCTATACTGGATTGACTATCCCACACCTTGTTGCTTGCTACAGTGGGACTTGCAAGTCTATGGGTGCCAAATGTCATTTCTTCCGACGTCTTTCATCGTCGTGTTTTAGTCGGTTTAGTATGGTAACAACCTCATAACATTTTACCTTAATTAACCAATTAGTTTAAGGTAGTTATTACTACAGTAGTTACTACATATAATAATTCGTTACACACACATTTTCCCATTACATTCAAATTGTGATCTTCTCACATAACCGGTAATGTAAACTATATTTTGTTAATAATAGTTAAACTTGGGAAAGATACACTTTTACAAAGAACAAACATACAAAACAGTCGGGTCTTGGTAGAAGACTACTTTTTATATACTAGTAGAAAATATAGGATTTTCTAGGAACTTTCAAACATATACAAACATTGACAATGATCATTTACAAACACTTTCAGTAAACTTATACAAACATTGACACTAAATACTTCTGAACTCACCAGGTTAAATGCTGATCTATGCTTTCAAAATAACTTGTATTCTCAGGTCACCAGTAGAGAGGTACTGATGACCAGGTTTTGAGAAGATGGAGCATGTTCAAGACTCGTCTTTATTTTGATTAGTCATTTTTAGTGTCTTATTAATATTAAAGAACACACATGTATTAAACTATACTATTAATGCAATGGATGTCGTTGTTATGTGTTTACTACTTTGCATTGTTATGATACTGTACATGACATCCTCTGCCCCCAAACGTTTCTGCTTTTCCGATTTTGGGGTGTGACAAGAGGAGAATCATGCAGAACCCTCACAAAGGGTCCAAGTAGGATTAATCACATTCTGCATGCGAGGAGCATCGGTCTGAAGGATGATATTAGTTTTAGTGATTAGATAAATATTTAGAAACTTGTAAAAATAAAAATGTAATTGACATTTGATGATTTTGTAATGGAGATTTATTTATAAGTATTGTTTACTATCTTTTGTCAATTGTTTATCTTTGTGTTACACTTTTGCATGTTTTACTTCCTTAATAATTGGATTGTTCAAATTATTCACAATTAATCATACTTTAAAAGTAAGTAGTAAATTAAGAATGTCACTAATTGGCTAGTAGACTGTCTAAGTGTTTAGACATATCAAATGTTTGTTGCAACGTTCATGAGTATCCCTGAAATAGGTTTTGAGTATTAGATTAAACCCACGCTCACTGAATGACTTCATGGAATTTATCACAAGTAATTATGAGATGATAATATCGTATAATCTTTAAACCGAGATATATGACTTGTTTTTTACGAGTTGATTGTGCATTAATAATGCGTAAACGCATCAGTAACTTGATGTTATAAAATGTATTGTTGTGTACGATTTGATGAGTAAATAGTACAAGCATATAAGTCAAAGTTTATCTGTTCCTTTTATCCCAAGGGTAAAAGCGATATGTTGGGCCCCTCAATGATTTTGTGTTGACATAGGTGTCGGGCCTGGTCAGGACTGAGTTGATGTGTTCAATTAAGTTAAATGTCAAACAAATCAGAAATATGGAAACAAATAGTTGGACATTGAGAATGATGATGTTCCATGTCTTTGTCTACATGACATCTTGCAGAACAGGGGATATTATGATCCCTTATCTAAGGACTTGTAACTAACTGGGTTAGAGTTTGACAATGGATTTTGAAAGCTACTATTGTCAATCAAATTCTGAAGTCATACTTGCAATTATAGTTATTAGACTTATCCAAGTGGGAGACTGTTGGATTAGGTGTCTAAGCCCATAACTATAATTGGTATATACTTGATTTGATGGTAGTATAGTCCTTTTAGGTTGCCTTCACTCTAGTAACTTGACAGGATGACTTTTGGAGAGAGGTTAATGAATGATTTATTAATTTATTATGAGAATAATATATTAATTAGAAATCATGTTATTTAATTAGTATTTAATCATAATTTAAATTGGAATTAATTCCGGGATTAAAGGAACTGATTAAAAGAAGAGGGATTGTTTTTCAAATCATTAATAGTCATGAAACTGGGCGGATTGTCACACCTACAAACCAGACGGCGGAATCGTCCGGGGGCTCGCGTGACTTAAATTGAAATATCATCACAATGATTATACATGAAACATAACATAAACATCACCATGCATTACAAAATACAACCGACATTGTTCACATCAAGTATATTGTTTTACATTACATCTTTCAAAACATAAACTATTTGATGATTAACATTTCACAAAAGAAATTCCCAAAACACAAATGAAGGTTCTTCAGCCTAACGATTACATGAGAATACAAGTTATTTTGAAAATGGTCAACATATATAATGTTGGTGAGTTCATAAGCATGTTTGATTCAAAGATTTTGTATCGTTTGTATAATCCTAAAAATCCGATATTTCCTATAAAATTTGTCTGAGAAATGATGTGATGATCAAGTATAAATGTATGTGTGATTTCCATTTCGAAAATATGTGTAATTAAATTAAACCAGAAGTTTCCTTGTTTTGTGTTTGTTGTAAGTAGAAGGAGAGGAATGATAGTATTTTCCCAGAAAATCCGATATTTTCCAATTTGTAACAGCATTGTAGTACTTGAATTATTGTATAAATTGTTTTGTATCAACTCGATGTGAGAATTTAATTTCCCATGAATGTTTAGATGGTAATGGATCTCTATGTGAGTCGTTATAACCATGCATGATAGTGACTAATTCGCCTGTCTTGGTATTTTTCCAAATGCCGGTTTTGATCAAGACTTTTTCTCCCTAGACTGGCCACGTCTAAGTGTAACGAACAACTCAGGTGTGGGGGAGCCACCCCCGTATACATCTATACACAAACTCTCGCTCTCCCTTCAGGAGATTCTGATTATAACTACAGGCTATGGCTAAACACCTAATGGTATCACCCGGCAGGTTTCACTAGATCCCAATTATTATCCCATGAATATGTATAATGCTATATGTATTTTGATTACAATCCACCAATTTGTGATATGAATGTGAAAGGATAAATCCCAACAAACATGAAAATATACAATTGTGGCTTGCTAGTCATGTAAGTTATTTATAGGCTTATTAGGTATGCGACAGACACTTATAGCCCATCAAGCATATTATGAATATTCCTGGTGAAATCAGCAAAGCAAATGGGCCACAAAGGCCCAAAAGCATTTAAATGCTAATCCAAACCCATTAGTCATGTGATTGGGTCACCAAGGCCCATTAGACATGAAATGACTATATTGGCCCAATGATCATGCAATTGGGTCACGAAGGCCCAATAGACATATATAGGGAATACTAGGCCCAATAGTCGTTCCTTTTGTTGTATTTCGTATGTTTATTTTGGTATGATACTATTTAATTGAACCATTTACCCGTAATGTTATAAAAGTCAAACATTTGGTTATAACGATACTTTTAGTTTGTAAAAAAAATGCTGTATTAACCCTTATGTTATAAAAATTTATATATTTCGCCCAGTTGTTTAATAATTGACATATTAGGCCCAAAAATACACATTTGATGATTTCAGTCCCTTTTTCACCGAAAATTTCATATTTAACCCTTGTTTAAATAAAATGACATTTTTGGTCCTTTTTAGTGAAAATAACATTTTTAGCCCATTAAACCATTAACTTAGCATTTTCGGCCCAACTATAATTTTGATTTACAATTTCGGTCCAAAATATGTTTATTGACATTTCCAACCCTTATATTGTAAAAATTTACATTTTTGGCCCAATTTCCAGAAACTTTACACTTTTGGCGCAATTTTTGAATAAGGGTCATTTTCAGCCATTATTTTTGTTCATTTCCAATTTTGAACTCAAGCTTTGATTTAGTGACATTTTAGCCCCTAAAGTTTGTATTTTTCGCATTTTGTGCTCAAAAACCATAAGGCCCAATGTTTGAGCCCATTATGCTAAAATTTATATCTTTGACCGTTTGGAAAGTATGATTATCATAAATTCTTAATTTTATGCAAACAAAACTATTTTGATCCTTATAAAACCGAAAGTGTCACCTTTTCCCCGTACTTTATCATATTGGTTAAAATGATACTTATACAATCTTTTTGTTTAATTTTTCACTTCTTAAACATATAAACACTTGTATATTTGTGGTGTGTTGCCTATCATGTTTTAGTTTATGAATCTCACACATCTATGCAATAGATTTCGAGATATACCAAGTATTATCACATATTTCAAAACAATAACCAAAGAAATCACATGTAACATGCATAAGTACATAGATCAACACATAACACTTGTATTATCCCCCTAAAAACAAGTAAAAACCAAAAACAAAGGGGTATGAACTCACCTTGGGGTGATGGATCAGTTTTGAAAAAGAATGAAGAGATGATGTGATTTTTCGGCCTTAGCAAGCTTTCCTTGTGTGGTTTTGGAGTTTAGAAGGTTTCTAAGAGTATGATCACAGAAAATTTTTTAGAAGGAGTGTTCTAACATAAAAATGAAGTTGTATCACTTGGATATGTAAGGACTTACCATTTATGGTTGAAAACTTGGTGTTAACCTCTTAAGATACACTCTAATTCTCAAAAATTTAGAGGAAATGAGGAGAGTGCTTGAATGAGTTTATGAAAGTGTTTGAAAAGATGAAGGGTGGTATGATGGAGCTTGGCCGAGACTATTAAGAAGAGAGGGATGCATGGGATTTTTGCATGTTGGGTAATGAGTTACTTGCTACATGTGATTATCTTGTTATTTGCTAGATAATTATGTGTTGTCATTCCCTTATTTCATCATCCATTTATTGTTTTTTTATTTTATATTTTTTTTACATATGGGCCAAAAATTTGGGCTAGTAGAAAGAAGTTGAATAGTTTTGGGCCATTCCTTGTCTTTGCTCGATATCATGAGGCCCGATTAATATTTTTTGGCCCATTGGGCCCTTAGGATGGTTCTTGGCCCAATAAATGTCCATTAGGGTGATTTACATCATTTATGACCCTACAAGGCCCAATAGAGGTAAACTAATCCATTTTAGGCCCACATGGCCCAAAATGTAATGTTTTAAGAATGTGGGTCCATTTAGAGCCCAATCAAGGGTTCTAAGCCCAAGCTAGTCAAATTGAATGCTTATTGGTCCATTAGGCCCAATAAGAAAATCCTAGTTCGTAATGAACTTGAACCGGGATTCTTAGGGTTTCCAACCCTTAATTGACTATTTGAGGTGTTTTTTATAGGGTTTTGATCTTTACTTGGTGATTCTGGACTGAATTTGTTGTTATAGAATGAACATAGTGTATAATACCGAGTTAGAGTTACAAGTATTAGGATAGTTGATGTTTGAAAGCACATAGAATTTCCTAGCTAAATTGCTTGTTGTGACATCATCCCCCCGTTAGAGGGAATTTCGTCCCGAAATTCTTTTGAAAGCTAGGTTTGTGGATGCAAGAATAAGTGAGGGTCTTCTGCTTCATTTGGTCTTCGCGTTCCTATGTGAATTCTGGTCCACGCTTAGCGTTCCATCATACCTTCACAGTCGGAATGCCGCTTTGCTTAGTACGCTTCACTTCCCTGTCCATGATTTCAACTGGTTCTTCAATGAACAGGAGATTCTCATTGATTTCGATTTCTTCCAAGGGAATGACAAGAATTTCATCAGACAAGCACTTTTTCAAATTGGAAACATGGAACACGGGGTGTATGTTGCTGAGCTCCGCAGGTATCTGTAGCCTATAAGCCACTGGACCGATTCAGGTAAGAATCTCGAATGGTCCAATGTATCGCGACTTTAGTTTCCCTCATTTCCCGAAATGCATCATCCCCTTACAAGGAGGGACTTTCAATAGCACCCGGTCCCCGACTTGAAACTCTAAGGGCTTTCGGTGCTTGTCGGCATAACTCTTTTGTCTGTATCGCGATGCTTGAATTCGAGCTCTGATTTGAATTATTTTCTCAGTCGTTTAACAGATAATCTATGGCCCTATTAGTGTGATATTCGGAGATTGCCCTTTTGCTAGCTGGGTGTCACCCACCTCAGCCCATCACAGAGGCGACCTGTATTTCCGTCTGGATAGAGCGTCGAAAGGAGCAAATTTGATGCTTGTGTGATAACTGTTGTTATATGAGAATTCAACTAAAGGAAAGTGAGAGTCCCACGACTTGCTAAAGTTGATCACACAGGCTCTAAGCATGTCTTCAAGTGTCTGGATGGTGTGCTTGCTTTGACCGTCCGTCTGAGGGTGGTAGGCAGTGCTCATGTCAAGTTTTGTTCCCATTGCCTTTTGTAGCGACTGCCAAAATCATTATGTAAATCTACTATCCCGGTCCCAGATAATAGATACTAGCTCTCCATGAATTCATAGAATTTCCTTGATGTAGATTCTAGTCAATCTTTCCATCTTGTAAGATTCCTTTATTGGCAGGAAATGAGTGGATTTTGTTAATCTATCGACAGTTACCAATATAGCATTCGACCCGTCAGTTGTCTTGGGTAACTTAGTCACGAAGTCCATGGTAATCCTTTCCCATTTTGCACTCGGGTATCATTGGTTGTGTAATAATCCCGAGGACTTTTGATATTCCACTTTCACCTTAGCACAAGTGAGACTCTTGCCCATGTAAGTGAAAATTTTTTCCTGCATATTTGGCCACCAATAATGTTGTTTAATATCTAGGTATATCTTATCCGAACCTAGATGGATGGAGTATCGTGTTTTGTGAGCCTCATTCATGACTACTTCTCTAAATCCCCCAATTTTAGGGACCCAGATTCTGTCCATGAAGTAGTATGCTCGATCAACTTTGACTTCAAGGTTCTTATCCATTCCACACAATGATTCACTTGTGGTGTTCCATGGTTTCAATGCATCCCAATGCGCTTCTTTGATCTGGAAGGTTAGGTGGGATTGAATGGTTATCTAGAGGGTTTTCACATGACGACTTGAATATTCTTTTCAGCTCAGGGCATCAGCTACCATGTTAGCCTTGCCCAGATGATACTTGATCTCGCATTCGTAATCATTTAGCAGCTCAACCCATCTTCGTTGCCTCATGTTTAACTCTTTATGATTCAGAATGTGTTGGAGGCTTTTGTGGTCGGTGAAAATGGTGCACTTTGTACCATAAAGGTAGTGTCTCCAAATCTTCAAAGGGAATACCGCAGATCCCAGCTTGAGATCGTGTCTGGTGTAATTCAGTTCATGTGCCTTTAGTTGCCTGGATGCATATGCTATCACCTTCCTAAGTTTCATAAGCACGCAGCCTAAACCCTGATTTGAAGCATCGCAGTAGACTATAAATTCTTCGTTTCCCTCTGGTAATGATAACACTGGTACACTATAGAGGGCTTGCTTCAAGGTTTGGAAGGCGATTTCTTGCTTTTCCGCCCAGTTGAAAGGCATGCCCTTTTGTGTCAACGTGGTGAGGGGTTTGACTATTTTGGAAATTTTTTGGATAAACCTTCGGTAGTAGCCCGCGAGTCCCAAGAATTGACGGATTTTGGTCGGGTTTCTCGGAGTTGCCCAGCCTTCGATGGCCTTGATCTTGGAAGGATCTACATGAATCCCTTCGTGGCTGACTACATGGCCCATAAATTTCACAGTGCGGAGCCAGAACTCACATTTGGAGAGTTTCACATACAACTTTTCAGCTCACAGTGTTTCCAAAATTTGACGGAGATGTTGACCATGCTCTTCTTTACTTCTAGAGTATATAAGAATATCATCGATGAAAACGATTACGAAGTTATCAAGAAATGGACGGCTGACTCGATTCATGAGTTCCATAAATGCGGTGGGGGCATTTGTTAGACCGAAAGGCATCATGAAAAATTCATAATGACCGTAGCGAGCTCGGAAAGCGGACTTTGGGATATCCTCCTCTCGGACATTGAGTTGGTGATATCCGGATCTTAGATCTATCTTAGAGAAGTAACTAGCCCCTTGTAGCTGGTCAAATAGATCATCGATTCGTGGAAGTGGATAGCGATTCTTGATTGTGAGCTTATTCAGTTCCACATAGTCAATACACATCCTGAAGGATCCGTCTTTATTTTTAACGAAGAGGACCGGAGCTCCCCATGGCGAGAAGCTGGGTCTGATGAATCCTTTATTCAAGAGTTCGCCTAGTTGGCTTGAGAGTTCCTGCATTTTCGCTCCCTATAGGGTGATTTGGCAATTAGAGTAGCTCCTGGTACAAGGTCAATCCGAAATTCGACCTGCCTATCCGGGGTATTCCCAGAAGATCCTCGAGAAATACGTCTGGAAAGTCACATGCCACTGGGATATCTCGAATGTTTATTTCTTCCGTGGACTTATCCATATTGTGAGCAAGGAATGTGTAGTTACTCTTGTGCAGGCATTTCTGTGCCTTGATGCATGAGAAAATACGAA
This sequence comes from Lactuca sativa, assembly GCF_002870075.4. Lineage (NCBI taxonomy): Eukaryota > Viridiplantae > Streptophyta > Magnoliopsida > Asterales > Asteraceae > Lactuca > Lactuca sativa. The sequence continues at coordinate 117,926,412 of NC_056623.2, read as the reverse complement.
AGTTGACGTTGGGTTTATCTCCATAAATAATTAGGTTTTCATGGTTGGGGAGGTGAAGGCGAATGACCTTCTCGTGGCACATAATATCAACATGATGGGGGCTTAACCAATCCATGCCAACGATCACATCAAAACTCCTAATATTTAATGGCATCAAATTTATGTGGAAAGCGTGGTGGTTTAATGTTAATGTGTGTCACACCCCCAAACCAGAACGACAGAATCGTTCGAGGGTAGATGGCTTCATGTAGTATCATAATAGGTGAGTAAATAGTAAAGAAAGCAAACACAACCACCATAAATATAATTTAAAAAGTTACATTTTTTCTTGCGATACACATTTCAAAATAAATTACATTATGATGATTAAATAAGTTTTGAAACTGATGCCTTAGCATCCCTTCCCCAAAAGTTGCTGTTTACCTGTATTACTGAATCCCCGAGAAATACAAGTAGTTTTGAAAAAGTGTCAGCAATTAAGTTGGTGAGTTCATAAGCGTTTCTGTATAAGAATTGTATGTCTTTTTGAATAAACTAACCGAGTTTGTTTCTAGAAAATCCAGTATTTTCCATAAATGAATGATAGTTTTTAGAATTCCAAAAACCGTAATGCACAAGTAGTTTCCATACCTATAATAGTGTAAGTAGATTTATATATGCACATATAATCACTAAGGCGTTTGATAGCCCCGTAAACCAAAATCTTTTAATACTTCATGTGAGTTTTATAACCGTACTATTGACCCAGACTGCCTGTAACAAAGTTCTTTAGGCGTTGGAGTGTTATGACATTCGTCACCCCAGACCTGTCGGTCTAACTATAGCTAACGGTTTAGGTGTGGCATTTTGTTGGGTCAAAAAAAATGGTTTATACTTTTCTTTTCTGGGAAATTATATTTTTTCTGGAGTTTACGGCCCATGTTTACGGTTGAGTTTACGGCCGTAAACACCTTACGGCCGTAAACCCATTTAGGGCCCATGTTATACGGCCCATATTCTCCATGTATATATATAGGTGTTAGGGTGAGGAGTAGAGATTGATGAACCCTAGAGATTTTACGGCCAGAGAGACAGAAGAACTATTGTGTGTTAGTGTGTGTGTGAATCTCTTGTATCCGGATCATCACTCTATTCATTAATACATTCAAGATTCATATTATTCTTCTTCTCCTTCTCATCTATTTGATCTGACATCATCCGTTTGATTGGAATTCTGTACCATCAAACGAATCTGATTGATACACGGGCAAATTAAGGACTTACACATTGTCAATCCCGTATAGATCTATACACAAGTATCACGCTCTCCCTACAAGAGATTATGGTTTATAATATAGGACTTTAAGTATGTACATGAAAGTACGTGAAGTCAAATGTCTCACAAAAGTTAGTATCAAATACATTTACGTAGGAAAAATGCATTTTTCTTGTAAATGTAAGTATTTCCTCTTTATAGTGTTTATAGTATGTAAATATCATGTATATCTTGTAAATTATACCTATTATAGTTTTTCGAAAGTGTGTTCCATTAGAATAATAAACTTGGTGTATTACCAGTTTTGCATGTATAGTATAACCTTTATAGAGAACATTATTTATCATTTATACCCAATAATGTAACTGCAACATATAACTATATGTAACGATTTTTATTTAAACATAAGTTTTTCATGCGTTTCACTTGTATTTTCCCCCCTAAAAGATAGTAAAGACGTGAAAATATAGGGGTATTAACTCACATGGAAAGTGTGATGATTTGAAGAAAACGACACTTTTCTCGGGTAATACTTCGACCGGAAAGTGGTATATTTCTCGTGAATCTCGGAGCTTCGGACCTTCGTTGGAGCTTGGATATGAAAGCGGAACGTCAGGGTAGTCTCAAGACGGCAGGAGTATGAAATTTGGGAGAGAAAGTGGTGAATTAGCAACTAAATCCCGAAAGCCTCGCATGCTATTTATAAGGGGAGGTCTGGCCTCGTACGCTGGGCGTACAATGAAGTACGTTGGGCGTACCTCGCGTACGTTGTGCATTCGTAGGCATGACGCCTTCATCGTACAACGGTCTTCGGATGGGACGGGGGTAGCGGCTATAGGGGAGACGTGGCCCGTCCTAGGCCCCGCCTTGCGTACGCTAGGCGTACCCTCGTATGTGGGGTGTACTCCCTCGGTTTGTGTGCCCAAACTTCTAAAATGCGTAACTTTCGCATACAAGTTCCATTTTTGACATTCTTTATATACACGCGTAGGTGAGAATATACTCTATAACTTTTAGTTAGACTTCCTCGGTAAATTTTGAATTTATTTTTTTAATTATATATTTTTAATTGGTCGGGACAGGAAAAATCCATTAAAAATTCATAACTCCTTCTTCATACGTCCGTTTTCGTAAGACTTTTTATCGTTGTACTACTGTTGTCAAGATCTTCGATTCTCGTTTAGGTTGCGTCACCTATAAATCACTCGATCACTGTTTCGAGTTTTTAGCTGTCTATTGCTATTTCAAACTTAGAAAAATCATAACTTCCTCATATGAAGTCAGATTTGGATGTTCTTTTTATGCACATTCACGGTTTAGTATAATCTAGAACTTTCGACTAGATACCTAAGGCTAAAAAGTATTTTATTGAAATTTCACTTTTTACACTTAACAGTGTTTTACCGGTTTTGAATCGGATCTTTGATTGGTCATAACTTCTTCGTTATAAGTCGGATTTGAGTGTTCTTTATATTTCTGAAAACCTTGACACGACATCTATCATTTTATGCAACCCAATTAAGACATTTGAACATTTCATTTTTTACGCTATTTTTATAATATCAAAAGTAGATGACAATATTTGACTTCTTAAGTCATTACATTGATTTAAAATATCAGGTTGTCACATCATCCCCCCATTAGAGGGAATTTCGTCCCAAAATTTAATGTAAGATAAGTATTTGTGGATTAGGGAAAAGATGCGGGTACTTTTGTTTCATCTGATCTTCGCGCTCCCAAGTGTATTCAGGTACCCGCTTTGCATTCCAGCGGACCTTCACAATGGGTATGCGACTTTGTTTTGTTATTTTAATCTCCCTATCCATGATTTCTACTGGTTCTTCTATAAAGTGGAGACTCACGTTGATTTCGATTTCGTCTAGAGGGACGATGAGGGTCTCATCGAACAAGCACTTCTTTAAGTTTGACACATGAAATGTAGGATGTATGTTATTGAGTTCCTGCGGGAATCGAAGTTTGTATGCTATCGGGCCGATCCTGGCAAGGATCTCGAATGGTACGATATACCTTGGATTCAGTTTCCCATGTTTTCCAAAGCTTATTAATCCCTTCCAGGGTGAGACCTTCAGTAGTACTCGGTCCCCAACCTGAAATACCAAGGGCTTTCGTCTTTTGTCCGTATAACTCTTTTGTCTATCTCTTGAAGCTTTTAGCCATTCCTGGATTTGGATAATCTTCTCGGTCATTTCTCGTATGATTTCCGGGCCTGTGAGAGTGCTTTTTGGTACTTGTTTTCTAACTAGTTGCATGTCACCCACCTCAGCCCAGCACAACGGTGATCTACACTTGCGGTCATAGAGGGCTTCGAATGGAGCAACCTTGATGCTAGAATGATAGTTATTGTTGTATGAGAACTCGACTAGTGGTAAATGGGTATCCCATGCCTTACTAAAATCGATCACACAAGTACTTAGCATATCTTCCAAGGTTTGAATGGTCCTCTCACTTTGACCATCGATTTGTGGATGGTAAGCGGTACTCATATCTAGTCTAGGTTCCTAGAGATTTTTGTAGTGATTACCAGAATCAAGAGGTGAATCTACTATCTCTATCTGAGATAATGGATATTGGTACACCATGCAGTCACACCATCTCCCTGATGTATGTTCGAGCTAGTTTCTCCATCTTGTCAGTTTCCTTTATTGGCAGGAAGTGCACGGATTTGGTCAATCTGTCGACGATCACCCAGATGGTGTCAAGTCCACCCACTGTCTTGGGTAACTTGGTTATGAAGTCCATTGTTATCCGCTCCCACTTCCATTAGGGTATTTCAGGTTGTTGTATCAATGTCGAGGGCTTTTGGTACTCTACCTTGACTTCAGCGCAAGTGACACACTTACCTACATAGGTAGCAATTTGGCTTTCATATTCGGCCACCAATATAATTTCTTGAGGTCCAGATACATCTTGTCTGAACCGGGATGCACGGAGTATCGAGTCTTATAAGCCTAATTCATGATAATATCTATAAATTCACCAAAATTCGGTGTCCAGATCCAATTCATGAGATAATGAACTTCGCCACCCTTGACATTAAGATTCTTATCCATTCCTCTTAAGGCTTCGCCAACCACGTTTTCGGTTTTCAAGACTTCCATTTGAGCTTCCTTGATTTGCATGGATAGGTGTGAATGGATCGTTATGGTTAAGAATTTCCCTAGGCGGCCCGAGTATTCCTTTCGATTGAGAGCATCAACAACCACATTAGCTTTTCCTGGATGATAAAGAATTTCACATTCGTAGTCGTTCAGTAGTTCAACCCATTGTCTCTGTCTCATGTTGAGTTCTTTTTGGTTGAGGATGTGTTGAAGGCTCTTATGATCAGTGAAGATTGTGCATTATGTGCCATAGAGATAGTGTCTCCAGATTTTTAGAGCGAAAATGACTGCTCCCATTTCGAGATCGTGTGTAGTGTAGTTAACCAGTTAACCTTGTCTGTCTTGACCTATCTGGAGGCGTATGCGATGAGCTTTCCTCGTTGAATTAGAATGCGTCCAAGACCTTTATTTGATGCATCATAGTAGACCACAAAGTCTTCCGTTCCTTCTGGAAAAAATAATATGGGTGCGCTGCATAGGGCTTGTTTCAGTGTTTGGAACGCAACATCTTGTATTTCTTCCCAGCTAAAGGTTACACCCTTCTGGGTCAAGAAGGTAAGTGATTTAGAAATCTTCGAAATTTTTTTTATGAATCTTCGGTAATAGCCAGCAAGGCCCAAGAATTGTCGGATTTCCATTGGGTTTCTCGATTGCCTTGATTTTGGAAGGGTCCACGTGTATCCCGTCTTTACTAACCACGTGACCTAGGAAATCTACTTTCCGAATCCAAAATTCTCACTTTGAGAATTTTGCGTATAACTTCTCTTCCCTTTGTGTTTCCAAGATCCGTTGGAGGTGTTGACTAAGTTCTTCTTTACACTTCAAATAGATGAGTATATCATCTATGAACACGATCACAAATTTGTCCAGGAACGAATGACATACACGATTCATTAGGTCTTTGAATACTGCCGGTTCATTTGTTAATCCAAAGGGCATCACTACAAACTCGTAGTGAACCATAACGAGTGCAGAATGCCGTCTTGGGAACATCTCCTTCCAGGACTCGCAGCTGGTGATACCCGGATCTTAAGTCGATCTTTGAGAAGTAGCTTGCTTCTTGGAGTTGGTCAAACAGATTGTCTATGCACCGTATGGGACATCGGTTCTTGATTGTGAGCTTGTTTAGTTCCCGGTAACCGATGCAGATGCGAAAAGATCCATCTTTCTTCTTTACGAACAGGACTAGTGCTCCCTAAGGTGAGAAGCTTGGCCTGATGAATCCTTTGCTAAGTAGCTCATTTAGTTGGCTGGATAGTTCCTGCATCTCAGCTGGTGCTAGACGGTACGGTGACTTTGCTACTGGAGTAGCTCCGGGAATCAAGTCGATTCTGAACTCGACTTGACGTTCTGGTAGAACTGCTGGAATATCTTTAGGGAAGACGTCGGGAAAATTGCAGACTTCTGGAATGTATTTGATATCTTTCGTTTCTTTTTCCTTATCTACCATGTGGGCTAGGAAAGCATGGTACTCCTTGCGCAGGTATTTCTGGGCTTTTACCCAAGAGATGATTTGTAAAGTGGTGTCGGGTTTGTCACCATAAATGACAAGAGTTTCGCCATTTGGCAGATTAAGGCGAATGAACCATTCGTAACAAAGTATATCAGCATGGTGAAGGCTTAACCAATCCATACTGATGATGACATCAAAGCTTCTTATAGTGATCAACATTAGATCGATTCGGAAAGAGTGCTCATTTAGAGCTAGGGTGCAACCTACATACATATCGTTAGTGCTTTCTGTTTCACCGTTTGCCATTTCTACTATAAATATCTTATTGAGTGATTGGGGATATTTTTAAGTAAGTGTTTGAATTCATGGCTCACGTAACTCCTCTCCGCACCACAATCAAAGAGCATGCATGCATAAGTTTTATCGAGGAGAAACGTACCTGTAACCACCGTGGGATCAGCTATTGCTTCATTTTGTCCTATTGCCAGCGCTCTTCCTACGCCCCCCCCCAGCATTCCTTGCTTAGGGCAATCTCTCTCATAGTTCCTAACTTCACCACACCCAGAACACACCTGGCCCACATCGACTCTAGGAACTAGGGTGATTAGTAGTGCCGGTGCCTTACAGATACGGGCATTGTGCCCTTTTCTGTTGCAGTTATTATAGTGCATCTCCCGGTAATTTCCATTGTGATGGAAATTGCATTTTCCGCACTTTGGTAGGTTCCCAGCATATTGCTTTACTGGTGTAGGAGTAACAAGAACAGCAGTGGGGGCAGTAGCAGCATGGAATGCTAGTATCTATTGTTTCTTGGAAGGTTCCTGAGAAAATTGACCCTTCCTCTTGTTCCAAAACTTATTGTTGTTGTTGTTGTTGTTGTTGTTGTTGGTATTGTTGTTGTTGTTGTTGCTTCTTCTGGGTTGCTCCGTAGCAGCAGCCATGAAGCCTTGGCAGACTCCATGCTCGACGAGAGCCTGGGGCAACTCTTTGGCGCTATTGAAAGTAACTGGCTTGGAAGCTAATACCATTCCTTGAATATGGGGAAACAGACCCCATATGTACCTGTATCGACCCAAAATGCGACCAAAATTTTTTTGTTTAAATAATACTAAAATTATCAATAAACCATATCATATAAGGAAACCGTACGTCACAAATCCCAAAAAGTGATAGTAGATGTGTCATAACATAACTGTATCAAATATAACATAGTATCTGAAACAAACTCCCAGAAATAAAAGCTAAAGTTGTGGTGTGTGCGATGCTATCATCCCGAGCTCTTCCCCATGCTAGCGGAAGTACCTGAAACCAAAACTGAAACTGTAAGCACGAAGCTTCGTGAGCTCCCCCAAACTACCACATACCATACAAATATATATATATATATATATATATATATATATATATATATATATATATATATATATATATATATATATATATATATAAACATATTGGGCCCTGCCCGACATCGGACCGAAGTCCAGAACTAGCTTGGGCCCCGCCCACTACAACGGGCCCCGCCCGGCATCAAACCGATGTCCGGAATAACTTGGGACTCGCCCACTGCATCAAGCCCCGCCCGACATCAAACCGAAGTCTGTAACATATAACACATAACATAACCGAACATAATATGCATGAATCAGAAAGACATCATGCATACATATCTACTTCTTGGGACCCTCCCGGTATTGGACCGAAGTCCGGAACTACTATCTAAACGGGCTGGCATTGTGCCCGTACACCCCTTACTACTGGAAGGAAACTCACCTCGTAATGCTAGCTGCTAAGATGCTAACTCTTAAAGTGGATGACTTCTGCTCCAGAGCTGTCCGGCTACAAATCCCAAAAACACTAGATCCAGTACTTATAAATACCCTCAGTGTAAAATGACTATTCTACCCCTGGTCGAAGTCAACTTCCAGTTGACTGGACTCGCCGAGTCAGGGCGCAGACTCGCCGAGTCCCTCCATTACTAACTCTGACTTTAACTCACTGAGTCCCTTTCCCATTCACTAATTCACCCTGAACTCACATATCGAAGAAAGACGGGGGACTCGCGACTCGACTTGTTAAGTCCGAAGAACAACTCACCGATCCTAACATGTAGATTCCATACAATCAATTCTAATCCATTCCAGAACATCTAACTCGTAGATCTAAGCTCCTGGGACCATCTGAACACGTAAAGTTGCTAACTTTACGTGTAACTAAGAAGGAATGAAGCTACTTCACTCAACTCTACTTTTAATCGGGAAAAATCATCTGACTCGCCGAGTTGCTCATCCAACTTATCGAGTCCACGACTACCTTCATATGACTCGCCGATTCAACCTTGCGACTCACCGAGTACATGCAGTCCTTCTTCCAAACAGACTTGATTTGAGCCATGCAGCGGCTCCAAATCACAGATCCAAGCTTCTAGGGCATGCTTATCACGTAAAGTTGGAAACTTTACGTGCATGCATGGCTTTAAAGGCTTCAAATGCTAACTTTAAGCTCTTAATGGGGTTCCAATCTCAAAAGGGACCTCAATCACGACCAAAATCGAAACTTTGCACTTCTAGAATACAATGAGGGTCCAGATCTGAAGTATAACCCGACCATAAGACTTTATCACAAAGGATTTGGGGTTTTTGGGCTTAAAAGCAACAATTTGGGGACAAACAAGATCTACTAGATCAATAAGCAAGATGGAGACTTTATTACCAGAAAAGATGACCACAGAGGAGTGTGTTCTGGATCTACTTCCTCATCCTTGAACTCTTCAACGTTCTCCTTCTTCTACTTGCTCCAAAAGTTCCTTCACAAAGCAACAATCACTCACACACTCAAGAAGGGAGCTAGGGTTTGGTAAGAGATGCTCTGAGGGTTATGGAGGCGAGGTTGGGGCGCATAAATGCGTTTAAATAGGGTGCAAGCCCTTAAAATTAGGGCTTCATCCAGACAGGCGGACTCGTCGAGTCCCAGCGTATGGACTCTTCGAGTAGCCAACTCAATTCGTGTGATCATCTCCTCTCTACTCGATGATTCGGGCTACAGACTCGTCGAGTACCCCTTAAGAAAAGAAAATACTTTATTTAAATCACATAGGAGAAATGGGGCATTACAACTCTCCCCCACTTATCTTAGACTTCGTCTTCGAAGTCTGTTGATGCTGTTGTATCTAAAAATAACTCTGGATAATGCTCCCTCATCTCACCCTCGGACTCCCACATCCACTCAGAACCCTTTCGGTGTTGCACCGCACCTTCACTAATTGAACCACCTTGTTCCTCAAGGTCTTCATCTTCCGATCCAAGATCGCAACCTACCTCTCGATATAATTCAGGCTGCTATCAACTTGAACATCCTCCAAGGGTACAACTGCTGACTCATCCACCAAGCACTTCCGTAACTGAGAAACATGGAAAGTGTTGTGGATCTGGCTAAGCTTTGCCAGAAGATCCAACAGATAAGCAACCCGACCCACTCGGGCCAAAACCCTAAAAGGACCAATGAACCTGGGGCCCAGCTTACCCCTCCTCCGACACCTAATAACGCCCTTCTAGGGTGATACCTTCAGGAGGACCATATCGCCCACCTGAAACTCCAAGTCTGAACGCCTCCTATCGGCATAACTCTTCTACCTACTCTGCGCAGTCTGCAGTCTGCTACGGACCTGCTAGATCAACTCTCTGGTCTTGAGCACCACCTCGGTACTCCTGATTACTCGCTGACCGACCTCGCCCCAAAAAATCCGGGTCCTACACTTCCTCCCATAGAACATCTCGAAAGGAGAGCGGTCAATGCTAGTGTGGTAACTGTTGTTATACGGAAATTCCGCTAATGGAAGATACATATCCCAACTGCCACCGAAATCTAAGACACATGCCCGAAGCATGTCCTCGAGTGTCTGAATAGTCCTCTCGCTCTGCCCGTCCGTCTGGGGGTGGAAAGCGGTGCTGAAATGGAGACGAGTACCCATCTTGTCGTGAAACCGCTTCCAGAATCTGGAAGTAAAACGGACATCTCGGTCTGACACTACAAACACAGGCACTCCGTGTCGTGCCACCACGTTGCGCACATAGATATCGACTAGCTTCTCAGCCGATATGCTCTCCTGGATCGGTATAAAATGGACACTCTTCGTTAACCGATCCACAATAACCCAAATCGAATCCACCCCATGTGCAGTCCTGGGAAGCTTGGTGATAAAATCCATAGTGATACCCTCCCATTTCCATACGGGAATATCTAACAGTTGCATCTTGCCATGGGGTCTCTGGTGCTCTGCCTTGACCTTCCTGCAAGTCAGGCATCTCTCCACATACCAGGCGACATCCCGCTTTATGCAAGCACACCAATAGTCGGGTCGAAGATCTCTGTGCATCTTTGTCGCCCCTAGATGGATGGAAAATCGAGACTTATGGGCCTCGTCTATCAACACCTTCCGTACTCCGCCCTAGTACGGTACCCAAACTCTCCCATGAAGGGTCAACAATCCCCGACTGCATAATCAAAAGAAGCTACTCGGCCCACGATCCTCTCACACTTTTGCCTTTCCTCTTTAAGGCCCTCGACCTGTGCTTCCCTGATCTGCTCTAGCAATGGAGTAATCACTGTCATTCTTAGACATATATCCCTTATCGGGGCCGCTGCCGCCTTGCGGCTCAGGGAGTCGGCCACTATGTTGGCTTTCCCCGGGTGATAAAGGATCTCACAATCGTAATCCTTCACCACATCTAACCACCAACGCTGCCTCATGTTAAGATTCGGCTAGTCCGTGAGGTACCTCAAAATCTTGTGATCAGTGTAGAAGGTACAACGGATCCCATATAGGTAATGTCTCAATATTTTGAGGGCGAACACCATTGCCACCAAGTCTAAATTGTGCGTTGGATAGTTAGCCTCGTGAGGCTTCAACTGTCTAGAGGCATAAGCAATCACATGGCCTCGCTGCATCAACACTGCTCCCATACCTGTGGTCGAAGCATCACAATATACTACAAAGTCGTCCACTCCCTCTGGCAGGGTAAGAATCGTTGCCTCGCATAATCGCTGTCTGAGGGTCTCAAATGTCACCTGCTGCTCAGGCCCCCAGTGGAACGTCACCGACTTCCTAGTCAGTCAGGTGAGCGGAACCGCTATCTTGGAGAAGTCCTGGATGAATCTCCTATAGTACCCCGCCAAACCTAGGAAGCTCCGAATCTTAGATGGAGACCTCGGGTCTTCCCTTTGCATCACGACCTCTATCTTGGCCGGATCCACCAGTATACCTTTATGGTTGATGAGGTACCCAAGGAACTGTACCTTGCACAACAAGAACTCGCACTTGGAGAACTTTGCAAAAAGTCTCTCCCTCCTTAAGACCTCTAGCACCTCCCTCAGGTTCTCCTCGTGCTTCTCTTGAGTCTTGGAATAAACCATGATGTCATGGATGAACACAATCATAGAACGAACCAGCATCGGCCTGCATACGCGGTTCATGAGGTCCATGAACGCGGATGGAGCGTTGGTGAGCCCAAATGGCATCACTACAAACTCATAATGACCATAGCAGGTCCTGAAAGCAGTCTTCTGCACATCCTCATCCCTAACCCGCATCTGATGATACCCGGAGCGCAAATAAAACTTGGAGAACCAAGATGCTCTCTGAAGCTGATCAAACAAGTCATTTATCCTCGGGAGTGTGTAACGATTCTTCACCGTTACCTTAACGACCCATCCTTCTTTTTCACAAACAAGATCAGGGCTCCCCATGGCGAACTTCTCAGCCTGATAAAACCCTTGCCTAGCAGCTCCTGCAGCTGCGTAGATAACTCCTGTATCTCCGGAGGAGCCAACCGATATAGTGCCTTGGCTATCGGCCCCGCACCAGGAACCAAATCAATCCTGAACTCGGCCTGTCTCTCTGGGAGTACCCCAGGCAAATCCTCTAGGAATACGTCCGGGTACTCTCGCACCACTGCTATATCATTTTCTTTCGTCTTACCCTTATCCTTGGTGTCCATCACATATGCGACATAACCTGCACAACCCTGCTGGAAGTAGCGACTCCCTCTCATTGCTGAACAAGGAATCGGTCCGAGCTGCAGCCTCTCGCCCTAAATCACTAACTCTACCCCACTGGGAATGCGAACCCTCACTAGCTGCAGCTCACAGTCAATCACCGCCCCATTGGGGCTCATCCTATCCATACACACAATGACCTTATTCCCACGCAGGGGAATAGGGACCAAGTCCACTGAAAACTGCTCGCCAAATAACCGAAGCGAACACCCCCTGTGAATCCTCACGACCCTGAAGGTCTTGTCATCTACTATCTCAACCTCAAGTGAACAATCCAGCTCCCCATGAGCTCTACTAAACCTCTTGCTAAGCGCAAGAGAGACAAACGATCGGGTAGCCTCCGAATCAAATAACACTTTAGCTGAAATGTCGTTCACTAGGAACGACCCTATACGCATATATATATATATATATATATATATATATATATATATATATATATATATATATATATATATATATATATATATATATATATATATATATATATATATATATATATATATATATATATATATATAACATTAGAAACAATCAATAATAAATGCAGAGATAAAAGGAAAATACATACCCGTCACCACGTCATGAGTCGCTCTCGCCTCCTCTGCTGTCATCTAAAAAGCTCTGCTCTTCGCCCCTGGCACCTCTGCCCGGCCCTGACGACAGTCCGTAATCCTCAAAGTAGTAGGGGCAGTGAAGAGGCCTTTAGATCAATCAATTTATCAAACAATAACAGTAAATAAGAATAAAAGGAATTCACAAAGAAAAGCTTTCACTAAGAAGAATAATCTCACAAATAGATTATCGTGTGCACAAAGCAACGATTAGGGTTTGTGAAAGGCGTGACCATTCACAAACCTATACAAAAGATTATATACTGCTATTCTAGACAATCCCTACAAATCAGGGATACGCCAGCTAACTAATTAGGCTAACTATGGAAACAAGATAAATACAAGATCTGTTACAATGTACTGACTAAATTATTACAAACTGAGCTGCTGAAACGCTGATGCTGACACTGAGATATGCGCTGATGCTGAGGTCTGTTTTAAACATTATCATATTTCAAGGTTTGACCTTACAATCTCCCCCAATATGATGATGTTCAAAACAAACTAAATTAAAACACCTCTGGACAGGAACTCTTCATACTCAGCTTCAGCTTCTATTTTTACTGGCCAGTAAGGACTATCCAGCAACTCCTGTCTTCTATTCAGCAGCTCGATAGCAATAAGAATGTGAAACTCTCCTGAGAGATCTTGATGACTCATGCACATTTGCCTTAAGCCAACGAGATGAGAGGTTGGAGCCTTTGGGATCTCAACAGTTCACTGAAAACACATCTTTCTGTTTTTATCGAGATAGAACATCCCGTGTTCAGGAACTGAGATAAATTTATGCTGAACCGGGTCAACACTGACAGGAAAAGAATTGTTTATTCCACCAGCACCAAAGTCCAGAACCAATACATCTTCACCATCAACTTGAAACTTGGTTCTTCGAGTTATAGAAACATATAACCTTTGGCCTTGATGTTGAGATCATTCTTTAGGAACAGAATCCAAACGCTGAACTTTCTTGATCAGTAGATGAAGAGCACAAGTCAGTTCTGAAGAGTGAGCTGAGGTTTGCTTGGATGCTAGTTCAAGTAGTTCCATCCATTCAGAATATCCATACTTGATCAGCTCATCCCTCTTGACAACTTCAGTGTATGAATGCTGAGGACCTTGACGTGTGATCAGTAACGTAAGAATTTTCTCATTTCGTGGTTTGGAAGCTTTAACTTTGATGATCTTATCACCACACACTCGTCGTTTAAGAACGTTTTCAAACCTCTTTCGATCAATCCTGTCAAGAAAACTGTCAGTCTTAGGCTTACTACTGCTAGGAGAAGGCTGAGAAGATTGAGATTTGGACTGAAATTCCAGGAATTTCTACATCTGAGCTTCAAAAGATCCTTTGGCCTGAAGTTTGTGCTGAATAAGAGTTTCATCAGCTTGAGCAATATTCTTTAGAAGCTGCGCTTGATTAGCTTCATCAAGAATTTGTTTAACTTGATCAGAAGACATGTTCCATTCAGCCGCCAAATTTGATATACTGACAATGGACTTGGGTTTCTTGGCAGGCAAAGAAGTATTAGTTTGAGAATGAGCCAAGTCAGTATCTGCTACCTTACGCTTTCGAGATAGCGGATGAGAGTCTTCACTGGCAACGTCTGAATCTTCTCCTTGGACCGGAAAAATGGGATCAGCAACAGAATCGAATAATTTCATGTCTGACCTTTGAGATTCATTATCAAGATCATCTGAACTTTCTTCTTGAACTGGAATAAGAGGATTAATGAAGTTCATATCCAGTATTTGACATTCATCATCTGGTTCATCATCATGCTCCCCCGCAGAGTCAGACTCATGCATAGGCTTTGGTGATTCAGGCTGAACAATGGTGTTGTCAACAGGTTCGGTGTCTCTCTCATTCGGTTCATCATCAGCATTATCATCAGCATCAACATCATCATCAGTATCTCCCCCTTTTTGATCATCATCAGATTGGGGACTGGAGGGAGGAGTATGCAGGAGAACTTCCTTTAGCTGATGAACATCAGCCTCAATGCGTAGAAGACGCTGACTCATGTCACGAGTCAGTGTTAGAAGTTCAGTAAATGCTGAGGCCGGAATTTGAATTAGTGAAATAGCTGGAGCGGCTGGAGAGCTAGGTGGATTCTCCCCCTGCGAGGGATGCTCCCCCTGAGATGGTTGCTCCCCCTGAAATTGTTGCTCCCCCTGACTCATTGAATCCTTTAGTGCTGAGGGAACTTTCTCAGTATTAGAGACGATATGATGAGAAAGTTGAGGAGAGAATTGACCATCGTCATGTGGTTCATCTTCTTGACCGGCAGGATCTTCATGGATACCATCAGCGCCTCCTTCATCAGTATCAGCAGTGAGAAAGGGAACAGTGTAGGGATTTGCAATCCATTCTCTCATTCTATCAGAGATTCCAATGTCAGTATCTAGGGGATCATCTTGATACATTCGAATAGACATGCGAGGGCATTGGATGGGATTTCCAGAATGCGAGAAGTAGTCTGCAGCGAAAAATTTATCGAGCACAAGAGCAATCCAGCGTGGAAAAGGAACGTGATCAGCGCGTACATTTGCACGAAGAAGCTGAACAAGTTGATCAAAGAATAGGCCCCATAATCAAGTCTTTTGTTGAGAAGAAGTGAGCAGACGACTTGTTGCTCATAATTACTCAATTGATCACCACTTCGAGACTTGTGACCCACACACTTGCACAGAGCACCGGTGAAGAATTTCCATCCTGGGGTTATACATTGGCGCAAAATAAGAGCCGATCGAGCACCAGCCTTTGAGTGATCATATCCCAGTTGATCAAACATACGTCTACACCGTTCAATAGAAGGAAGTTCAGAGAAAGGTTCAAAGATAGATAACCTTAGTGCAGCACTGAGAAGTTCTGCGGTGATAAAGACAGAATGTCTTCCACGGCCAATGGTCCCGGTAATGGCATTGTTGTCGTCATTGACAGTTGCAGTGTAGTAGAACTCACAGACTTGTTCAGGGAAGAACTCTGATGGAATGTCACTGATTGCGTATCGTAGACGGTAGGAGGCTAAGAAATTAACAAAATCCTCGAGTCCAAGACCTTGATGAACCTCGGGAATATCAGGGTTGAAAACAACGTTGGTGGCTTTGATGTATATTGGAAGAGGAGGAGAGTTTGGGGCAGGAACTACCCTTCGTGAAGTGGAGGAGTAAGTGAACAGAGATGCCGCCATTAGAGAGTTTTTAGGGTGCTAGGGTTTTGAATATAAGTGAAGGAAGTTTAAAATTGTGGAAGGAAAGTTTAAAACAAGGGTGAAAGAGGTTAAAATATGGAATGAAACGGGCCTTTAAAAAGGTAATGATTATCTTCATTAAAAATAACGGCGTATCGTAACAACCTGTCAGATCAGAAAGAAAATAGCCGTTGGGTAAAAGAGCCATTGACTGAAGATGAAACGTCAATCAGTGTTCGCGGAAGCGCTGAGATCAGTGTCACAAAAATTACATGCTGAAAGTATTTCTCCGTCAATTCAAGGTACAACTTGCTCAATTGAGGCTAGCAAGGAGATTGGTGCGTGTGATAGATACTAGTTGCATTATCTAACCATCGGCACAGAGTGTTGTGACTTTATCAGTGAGTGGTTTATCTTACTGAATCATTAGACACTGAATGAGAAGAAGGTAAAGAAAGGATTGTCGTGTGATAAACCTTGGTGTTTTGGTCTAACCATCGGCAAAGATTTTTAGACTCTCATCAGCGTGTGTTTTGTCACACTGAATCACAGAATCAGTTTAAGATTGGTAAGAAGTGATAGTTGCGTGTGATAGATCTTGGTGTTTTGATTTAACCATCGGCAAAGAGTTTCAAGTTGTTATCAGTGTATGGTTTTTTTTTTACAGTAAATCATTCAACTTTAGTTTAGAAGACTTGAAGAAGAGAGAAAGATAGGAGATCAAACCAAGTACTCAGTATGCAAATATCATCAGCATGTCATCATCAGCACAATGTACATCAGCTTATAAGACAATACCAAACATTAGTACAATTAATCAGCAAAAATAATTACAAGGTAATCATTGCAAGTTCTCCAATAATGTAAGCAGTTGTTTGAGAATCCAGTGCCTTAGTGAAGATATCAGCAAGTTGCTCTGAAGTCTTGACATGTTCAAGAACAACCTTTCCCTTTTCAACATTATCTCTGATGAAATGATGTCTGATTGCGATATGCTTCGTCTTTGAGTGCTGAACAGGGTTTTTTGTGATTTGTATGGCACTGGTGTTATCACAATATATGGGAGTCTTTGAGAACTTGATCCCATAGTCGAGAAGCTGATTTTGAATCCATAAGAGCTGAGCACAACATCTCCCAGCTGCAACATACTCAGCTTCTGCAGTCGAGATGGCTACTGATGTTTGCTTCTTGCTAGACCAGCTGATGAGACGATTTCCAAGGAAGTGACATCCACCAGACGTACTCTTTTTGTCTAAATTGCATCCTGCACAGTCTAAATCAGTGTATCCAAAAAGTTCAAATGCTGAGTCGCGAGGATACCACAGTGCTAGGTTTTGAGTCCCTTTCAAGTATTGAAAGATACGTTTGACAGCCATGAGATGGGATTCCTTGGGATTAGCTTGGAATCGAGCACAGAGAATGGTCCCAAACATGATATCAGGACGACTTGCCGTGAGATATAAAAGAGATCCAATCATTCCTCGATACAAAGAGTGATTTACATCAGTTCCAGTTGGATCAGCGTGTATCTTATCAGTCTTGGACACGGGAGTAGAGGCTGGTTTGCAGTCACTAAGAGAATAGTTAACAAGAAAGTTAGAAATATATTTACTTTGGCAAATAGAAATACCTGACTTTTGTTGCTGAACTTCAAGACCTAAGAAAAAGGTCATCTTCCCCATCATGCTCATTTCAAACCTTTGAGACATGATCTCTGCAAATTCCTTGCTTAGTTTCTCATTTGGAGAGCCAAAAATGATGTCATCGACATAAATTTGAACAAGAACCATATATGAGCCTTTGTTTTTGATGAAGAGAGTATTGTCGATTGCTCCTCGTCTGTATCCATTTTCAAGAAGATACGATGTCAGCGTCTCATACCAAGCCCTGGGTGCTTGCTTTAGTCCATAAACAGCTTTGTCTAATCAGTACACATAATCAGGGTGATCTTTGTCAACAAAGCCTGGGGGCTGATTGAGGAAAACTTCTTCTTCTAACACACCATGAAGAAAGGCTGTTTTCACATCCATTTGATAGACAATGAAATTCATGTAGGATGCGTATGCGAGAAACAGTCTGATTGCTTCAATGCGCGCAACTGGAGCAAAGGTTTCCCCGTAGTCGATGGATTCAATTTGAGTAAACCCTTGAGCGACAAGCCTTGCCTTGTTGCGAGTAATGATTCCATCTTTATCAACCTTGTTGCGATAGACCCAACGAGTTCCGGTGATAGTTTTCCTGATGGTCTTGGGACAAGAATCCAAACTTTGTTCCTTTCAAACTCATTCAGTTCTTCTTGCATGGCTTTGATCCAATCAGCATCTTGAAGAGCTGTGTGTATCTTGTCAGGTAAGATCATTGAAACGAAATTAACATACATGCAAAAGTTATTAGATACACGAGATCTGGTTCGGACACCATCATGAATATTCCCAATAATTTGATCAACTGGATGATATCGATGTTCAGAAACTGATACTGATTCCGGAGAGTTTGACACTAACAAGTTATCAGTTGCAAGAGAGACTTCAGCTTCAAGGATTTCATCAGCACCTAATGAATTATCTGCTGATCTGGCTGTAGTATCTTGATTCAAGGAACATGGAACTGGAACGATAGAATCAGGAGAATCAGCTTCATCTCCAACAGGAGGGACTTCGTCAAATGGACAAGAGAGAAGCTCTTGAAAAATAGAAGAGGAATGAGTGACTTTTTCATCAGTGTAAGATTCCTCATCAAACTTCACATGAATGGATTCTTCAATGCATTTCCTGTTCACATGAAAAACACGAAAAGCCTTTGAAATAGATGAGTACCCAACAAAAATACCTTTGTCAGCCTTAGGTTCAAATTTAGATCTTGTGTCACGCTGATTTAGAATATAACAGATACATCCGAACACGTGAAAGAAGGATACGTCTGGCTTTCGATTTTTCAGCATTTCATATGGTGTCTTCTTGTGAATCCTGTGAATTAGAGATCGATTCTGAGTAAAGCACGCTGTATTGACAGCTTCAGCCCAAAACGACATAGGAAGACCAGCATGGATCATCAAGGTCCTTCCTGCCTCAATCAGTGTTCTATTTCTTCGTTCAGAAACTCGATTTTGTTGAGGAGTATGAGGAGCTGAGAAGTTTTGCCCAATTCCTTTATGATCACAAAATTCTTCAAGAGTTGAATTTCGGAACTCAGTACCATGATCACTTCATAGTTGCTTAACTTTGAGCCCTGTCAGTGTCTCATTTTTATGAATCAGTGAAATAATTTCCTGTGCAGCATGACTTTTCTTCTTCAGGAAAACCACCCATGTAAATCGAGTGAACTCATCCACAACCACTAGAGTATACGTATTTCCACCTAGAGAACGGACAGGAATAGGTCCAAACAAGTCCATGTGGAGTAAATGAAGAGGGACTGATATATTGGAACATGACTTGGGTTTGAAAGAGGACTTGGCTTGTTTTCCTTGTTCACAAGCTGAGCACATCTTGTCTTTCACAACGCTGAATTTTGGGAGCCCTCTAACTAGATCTTGATTGGATATTTTGGATAGGTTCTTGAAGTTCAGATGAGAGAACCTTTTGTGCCAAATCCAGCTATGATTCGTCTGAGACTTTGTAAAGAAGCATTGCATCAGTGCGTTGTCACTCGAGAACATGTCAAGAACATATATATCATCTTTTCTACTTGCTGAAAGTATGATGTTCTTGTCAGTGTTGACAACTCTGCCTTCCTTCTTTGTAAAGTGAACTTCATAGTCAACATCACACAATTGACTAATGGAGATAAGGTTGTGTTTGAGACCCTTAACATATGAAACATTTTGAAAAACCACGTTATTGCATTTGATATTTCCATATCCTTTAGTGAATCCCTTTCCATTGTCTCCATAAGTTACTGCAGGACCAGTTTTGTTGACATAATCTTCCAGGAGAGACTTTGATCCTGTCATATGCCTTGAGCAACAACTATCTAAGTACCAAAGATGCTCCTGACCCTGCAGTGTTGAGAAACTAGTTAGAACACACTGACCCATTCGAGGATGGGTCATTCACAAAGTTATTTGATAATAGATTATAACACTCCTTAGGAAGACAGTTTAAAGAATTTGACTTAAGAGTCCATTTTTCATTTCTAACTTTAATATTATCAGCTCTTACAGATGATTTATCAAATGAACATTCACTAATCTTATGAGAGGTATCACCACATCTGTAACAAACTCTAGTACCAAAGTTCCTCTTGGTGAGCAATTTTTGTGAATTAACACATTTTGACTTGTAAGATTCACCAAGAGAGCGTTGTGTCCTTTTGTTCATTATAGAATCACAACTGAATTCAGTGTCAGACAGATTATGATCAGTGATAGACGATGAGCTATCATCAGTGTCTAGTTTGGACTTGTTCACAATTGCATTGCAGTCAGGAAAATGCTTAAGTTGTTCATGAACATCATGAAGCACTCCATTTGAGATAGGAAAGGCAATAATATTCTCAGTGAGTGGAGTTGGTCTTACAAGATGTGCAGGGTAAGAGGTTGGATCAATTCCGGTAATTTCAACATTACACTCAGTAATACCATCAGAATTAGTGATACAGTATTCATCAATTAAACTCTGATTAATAAAACAGTTACTGACAAAACTTATTTTTGAAATTGATTTTCATCTCATTCATTGAGTAAAACTCAGATTCCTTTTCTTGTGATTTAAAAACTTTTTCAGCTTCTGCAAAATTACCCCCAAGAATTTTCTCACATGAATGTGGAATTTGAGCAAAAATAATATAATTGGCATTCTTATGAGATTTTGCCCAAGTATGAAGCACAGTTTGTTCTTTGATCAAAAGATCTTTAACATTGTCAATTTCAGCAGACAAAGATGAATTTGACAAACTAGTGATTCTAAGATTTTCCTGAGTGGACTCAATAATGTTATTTTTCATGGATATATCAGTTTCAAGAAGATCAATTTGATTTTCCAAATCTCTTATTGTTTGATTCTTCTTAGAATTAATGACACCCAAATACTCAAACATTTTGATTTTTTCATTCATTGAATAGGAAACAAAGTTTTTAACCTGGTACATTGAAGAAGAGTCAGTGTTGTGCTTCCTGGAATTTTCAACAGCATCAGACATATCAGCATCAAATGTACTTTTGCCCTTTTCAGAAACATCTGTGTCTTCTATCTTTACCATTAGACACTTAACTTCATCATCTGATGACTCCTCATCAGTCTTCCATTTTTCTTCTTCAACAACAAGAACTTTATGTTCCAAGTTCTCTGCTTTCAGCTTCTCAATCAGCTTGTTGTACTTCTGTTTCCAGTATTCATCCGAGCCTTCTTTTTTTTTTTACATTCCTTTGCCAAATGATCAGTGCTCCCGCAGTTAAAGCACTGAGCCTTCTCTTTCTTATCAGTAGCATGCCTTTTATCAGCTTCTGATCTTTTTGAAAACTTTCCACCCATCTTCTTCTGAAACTTTGAGAAGTTTCGACTGGTTTTCTCAAAGGTCTTTACAATCAAAGCTGCACTAGCCACAACCTTTTCAAGATCATCAGTGTCAGTTTTAGAGGAATCAGTGTCTGAATGGCTATCAGTGTCTGAATCTGACACTAGCTTTTTGTTTGAGAACAAGGCTACAGATGATTCATGCTGAGAATCTTTCATCAGCTCCTTTCTTTGAAGCTTGGATTCCTCATAGTATCGAAGATTTCCATACAGACTTTGTAAGTCCATAGAGTTGATCTTCTCACTATTTTTCAGCACATCAACATGGTTCTCCCAACCTGCACCCAGAGAATCCAAAAACTTCTGCACTAGAACAGTTCTATGCTTCAACTGATCTAATCTCCGAAGATCATTAACAAGAGTATTGAATTTGTTAAAGGTTTGAGTCAAGGTTTCACCTTTCTTAGCAAAAAAATGTTCATACCTTCGGTTAAGATCATTTATTTGAGTAGCCTTGGCTTCTTCAGTGCCTTCACAGGATACAGTCAGAGTATCCATCATCTCTTTTGCTGAGATGCAATTTTGAACTAGCCCAAAAATGTTGTATGGCAGAGCGTAGCTGATTGCGGCACGAGCACGAACATCTAGACCATTTTTTCTTTTGTCATCTGCCGTCCAGTTTTATCTAGGTGTTTTCTTCATAGCACCATCAGGAACGTTGTTTTTCAGAGGCTGATACATTGGGACATATGGACCCTTTTCGACAATGTCCAACATGTCTTCATCTACTGACTCTAAAGCATATAGAGCCTTTATTTTTCACATAGCAAAGTTTGTTTCATCAAAAGGAGGAATTTTAGCGGAAGGATGATTTGATGAGTTCGACGAAGAAGAAGATGAAGCCATTTGTTTGATAAGAGAAACCTGCTCTGATACCAATTGAAGAGGCCTTTAGATCAATGAATTTATCAAACAATAACAGTAAATAAGAATAAAAGGAATTCACGAAGAAAAGCTTTCAATAAGAAGAATAATCTCACAAAGAGATTATTGTGTGCATAAAGCAACGATTAGGGTTTGTGAAAGGCGTGACCATTCACAAACCTATACAAAAGATTATATACTGTTATTCTAGACAATCCCTACAAATCAGGGATACGCCAGCTAACTAATTAGGCTAACTATGGAAACAAGATAAATAGAAGATCTGTTACAATGTACTGACTAAATTATTTCAAACTGAGCTGCTGAAACGCTGATGTTGAGGTCTGTTTTAAACATTATCAAATTTCAAGGTTTGACCTTACAGGCAGGTGCCAACACCTTCCCTGCTGCGGCTAAGCTCATACACTGGGAATTTTTATGTCCCCTCTGATTACAATGGAAGCAAATCAGATCTAATGTTGTGGTGGTGGTAGTAGTAGCTATACAGTCTCTGCTCATTTGCCCAGTCTGGCCGCACTTAAAGCAGCCAGGACTCCTTGCCTTGCACATCCCATCGTGCACTCTCCCACACTTTCTGCACCAACTGTGGCTCTGCTGTCCCTTGAACCTATGATCTGACACCTTGGGCTTTTTGCCCGAACTCCCTATACCCGAAGCCGCCTCTGACTTCCTCTTCTTCTCCATCTGAAGATCAATCTCTCTCTCTCTCTCTCTCTCTCTCTCTTGCCCTCACAATCATATCATCCAGCGTCTTATAGCTGGATCGGCTCACAAACTGGCGGATATCACTCCGCAACATCTCATGATAACGGGCCTTCTTCATTTCCTCATTAGCTGCATATTGAGGAATAAGAATAGCCCTCTCCCTGAACTTGGCATTAATCTCCGCCACTATCTATGTAGTCTGAGTAAGATCCTGAAACTCCCTGGCTAACTATTGCACCTCAATAACTAGTGCAAACTCGGCCCTGAACCTGGTAGAAAAATCGGCCTAAGTCATAGCATCTAGTGCTGCGTCATCCCCGATGACATGCCCAACCTCCTCCAACCAGTCGCGTGCCCTATCCTTCAGAAGACAGAATGCTAATCTGACCTTGTCCCCCTCGGGACATCTGCTGGTGCGGAATGCATTGGCAATATCTGCCAACCACCTAGTACTCGCAATGGGGTCCCGTGCCCCATGATAGTCTGGAGCTCCACAAGCTCTGAACTCCCTAAAGGTGAGTGTGCACGACCCCATCATAGCCGCCACCTCAGCAGGAAATGTGCTCAACTTCTCCTCCATCAACTCCAAAATACCCTCCTTGATCAAACCAAAGATCACAGGAGTCTGCTCAAGTATGATACGGGTAACCTCTGAAGTGAAAAACTCCCTAGTCTGCTCATCCAACTGCTCAACCCCCGAGGCTGAACCTAATCCCTCACCGGCACCTGAACTGTCGCCTACTGATCTAGGGCTTAGAACCACATTTCTGAAACACATAACGACAAACGTTAGAAACATGGATATATCTCGAGGGATCATTACTATTACAAGTTCCCTGGTCTTATCTCAGCCTTCCTTGATTAGAGTACAGACCCTCTACTTTCAGTAGTATGGGCCCCTACTACCTTCCACATCAATTCGTACTTTCCTCAAGAACTGCCTTGACTCCACCAAGTCACTTCTAGTGCTACTGATCTCTGCTACACTCATCCTAGGCTTGACCTAGGGTAATCACCAACCCACTCTCCGCCAT
This sequence comes from Lactuca sativa, assembly GCF_002870075.4. Classification (NCBI taxonomy): domain Eukaryota; kingdom Viridiplantae; phylum Streptophyta; class Magnoliopsida; order Asterales; family Asteraceae; genus Lactuca; species Lactuca sativa. The sequence continues at coordinate 117,902,589 of NC_056623.2, read as the reverse complement.
CAGCTACGTAATAAGCTCCCGCTTTCTTCCCCTAACTAGCTCGCAAATATAATTACATATCACTCAGACTAGATAATTCTTTGAATGGGAGATCCTGCCCTATAACGGTTGGAGTCAGTCAAGAGCTGCAAAATACAGCTAGACCTAACCTTCTAAAATTATTAAATTCTGGAAATATGTAACTTGACATATTCGTTTACTAGTTAGTGAATGACAACTAGAACCCCTAAGAGCACAAAGCAAGCAACATTCAGGCATTGAGTACATAATCAACCATATACCACTCTGGCTATCATACTGAGTAATCTACACTAGCATAAATGCTAAACACATACTATCAGGCATAACCTAAATAGGCTATCCTACTACTGTCTACTCAATACTGGCATGCAATTCTCATAAAGCTAAAACACATAAAGTAGGCACATAAGGCATCCTCCTAGATCCTTAGTCCTATACTAGCATGTTGTTCTACTGAAGCTGAGACTGAAACTGAAATTGATAATCATAACATAAACTTGTATGAGTAATTTGGGAGTACTTACTTGAGCTTGGCTGATCGCATGCACCACACCCTTATCTCGTTTTCAAAAACTCTTTTTCTTTCTAAGTTCTCTTTTCGAAATTCTTTTTCAAAAATGTTTTTTCTTTAAAAAAATATTTTGCCATTTCCTTAGTTTGAGTTCAGACACACCCGAAAGTGTATCTGAATCCCTCAAACCAAGGCTCTGATACTAACTTGTAACGACCCAAAATACGACCCAAAAATTTTTGTTTAAATAATTCTCAAACTATCAATCAACCATATCATATAAGGAAACCGTACGTCACAAATCCCAAAAAGTGATAACAGATGTGTCATAACAAAACTGTATCAAATATAACATAGTATCTGAAACAAACTCCCAGGAATAAGAGCTGAAGCTGTGGTGTTTGCGATGCTATCATCCCGAGCTCTTCCCCTTGCTAGCGGAAGTACCTGAAACCAAAACTGAAACTGTAACCACGAAGCTTAGTGAGCTCCCCCAAACTACCACATACCATACAAAGATATATAAAAACATATTGGGCCCCGCCCACTGCATCAGGCGCCGCCCGGCATCGGACCAAAGTCCGGAACTAGCTTGGGCCCCGCCCTACATCGAACCGATGTCCGGAATAACTTGGGCCCCGCCCGACATCAGACCGATGTCTGGAACCATGTAACATAAATAATCATATATCTTAAAACAAAAACTATATCGGGCCCCGCCCGGAATCAGACCGAATTCTGGAACATATAGCACATAACATAACCGAACATAATATGCAAGAATCATGAAGACATCAAGCATATATATCTACTTCTCGGGACCCTCTCGGTATCGGACCGAAGTCCGGAACAACTATCTAAACGGTCTGACATTGTGGTCGTACACCCCTTACTACTGGAAGGAAACTCACCTCGTAATGCTGCCTACTGAGATGCTAACTCTAAAAGTGGCTGTCTGCTGCTCCGGAACTGTCCGACTACAAATCTCAAAAACACTAGATCAGGTACTAATAATTACCCTCAGGGTAAAATGACTATTCTACCCCTGGTCAAAGTCAACTTCCAGTTGATCGGACTCGCCGAGTCAGAGCGCAGACTCGCCGAGTCCCTCCATTACTAACTCTGACTTTAACTCACTGAGTCCCTTTCCCACTCACTGATTCACCTTGAACTCACTGATCGAAGAAAGACGGGGGACTCGCGACTCGACTCGTTCAGTCCGAAGAACAACTCACCGAGTCCTAATGCGTAGATTCCAGACAATCGATTCTAATCCATTCAAGAGCATCTAACTCATAGATCTAAGCTCCAGGGACCATCTGAACACGTAAAGTTGCTAACTTTACGTGTAACTAAAAAGGAATGAAGCTACTTCACTCAACTCTACTTTTAATCAGGAAAACTCATCTGACTCGCCGAGTTGTTCATACAACTCGTCGAGTCTAAGGCAAACTTCATCAGACTCGCCGAGTTGCTCATCCAACTCGTCGAGTCCACGGCTACCTTCATATGACTCGCCGATTCAACCTTGCGACTCACCGAGTCCATTCAGTCCTTTTTCCATACATAATTGATTTGAGCCATGCAGCAGCTCCAAATCACAGATCCAAGCTTCTAAGGCATGCTTATCACGTAAAGCTGCAAACTTTATGTGCATGCATGGCTTTAAAGGCTTCAAATGCCAACTCTAAGCTCTTAATGGGGTTCCAAGATCAAAAGGGACCTCAATCACGACCACAACCGAAACTTTACACTTCTAGAATACAATGAGGTCCAGATCTGAAGTATAACCCGACCATAAGACTTTATCACAAAGGATTTGGGGTTTTTGGGCTTAAAAGCAACAATTTGGGGACAAACAAGATCTACTAGATCAATAAGCAAGATGCAGACTTTATTACCAGAAAAGATGACCACAAATGAGTGTGTTCTGGATCTACTTCCTCTTCCTTGAACTCTTCAACCTTCTCCTTCTTCTACCTCCAAAAGTTCCTTCACAAAGCAAAAATCACTCACACACTCAATAAGGGAGCTAGGGTTTGGTAAGAGATGCTCTGAGGGTGATGGAGGCGAGGTTGGGGCACATAAATGTGTTTAAATAGGGTGCAAGCCCTTAAAATTAGGGCTTCATCCAGACAGGCGGACTCGCCGAGTCCCAGCGTATGGACTCGTCGAGTAGCCAACTCAATTTGCGTGATCATCTCGTCTCTACTCGACGATTCGGGCTACAGACTCGTAGAGTACCCCTTAAGAAAAGAAAATACTTTATTTAAATCACATACCATAAATGGGGCATTACAATACCTCTCGATCTTCTTGCTCTCTAGAGCAACCATTCCCGACAAAAGTATTGCTAAGTCACTGAACCTATTGGTATAGGTTGTGATGTCCGAGCCTACCATAGTAAGGCCCCAAAGCTCCTGCTTGAGTTTCTGTACCTCGCCTCTCGGACAGTACTCTTTCATTAGCATTCGTTTCAGATTTTCCCAACTCATAGAGTTAGCCACTACTAGAGTTAGTGACTTCACATGGCCGTTCCACCATGTCAGGGTTCGTTCGGAGATAGTGCAGGCAAAAAATTTTTACCTTGCTCCCTTCTTGGCATGAGTAGATGTCAAATACTACTTCCGTTTTCTCTATCCATTGGGATAGAGCCATGACTCCTCCAGTACCATTAAAGGGTATGGGTTTTCTATTGGTGAAGTCCTTATAAGTGCATTCCCCGGAACGACCCTGGTGTTGGCCGTTGGTAGAGCTATTTATCCCTCCTCCAGAACCGTTGTTACTTATTTGTGCCATCGCTGTTGTCATAGCAGATGTTACAGTAGCCTGAAACACAGCATTGTCCATTGATGATGGTGGGGGTGGTGGAGGTAGTGGTAGTGTCCCTGTAGTATTGATGCATCGTGGGTTCCTTCTTGGCGGCATGATTCTGCCATAAGTTAAAAAGACGAATTCTTGGTAAGTCTTCTGAAATGGTTATAGAGAGTTACAATATTGTATGCTTTATGTTCCGATCATTATCAATTTTATAAGTTAAATGCGAAATGGAAACTTACAACATTAAGTACATGATTTTCTTAGTATTTTAAGAACTTAACGAAATACCCAACGAAATAATAAATTCGTGTCAATCTCATTGATATTAATAATCGATACAACGACCAAGAAAATTTGACCTTAACATAGGTCTAGATTACATCAATGAAAATGGGAAAATTTGACAGCATTAAGACCCCCAAATAGTGTACTCATAATATGTCGGGTTTACATACATAAACGAAAGAGTGGTACCAACGCTCACACGATAATTCTATACATAGAACAAATAGTAAGCGCTCTACTCTGAATGGGTGGTACACTGCGGGCCATGGAATGTAGTCTTGGAAGTCTGGGCTCGAGTTACTTGACATTAAGCCTCGATGATGCGCCTCTCCATTTCGGCTTGACTTTCGTGGAACTCCCTCACCTCGGCAATAGCAACAATAATGTCTTTCTGAAGGGAAAAGGTGTGCTCTATGGTTCTCTTGTGTTATTTGTCCAGACGACGAAGACGTACCGGGATGACTTGGGTGGTGGCACCGACGTCCATGATTTCGCTGGAGTTCACTCTTGTTTGCACGCCTTGGTTTGTGATGCGAAAAATCATGACAGGGAGTGCCTTGTCAGCCAAACCTCTGTTACTAAGGTTATAAAAACCTCGTCACATGTCGTACGGCGGGCGTTGTCTTTGCTTCCTGCTCCATCGTTTCAGATCTACAGCCCAGCAGGGCGCCGAGCCCTGAAAGTTCCATCGAGGATTTGGTACCACTTCGGGAGGATTGTAGACCTCTGATTCCGAGTTAGTTCCCTCATCGTCTGCATCTCCTTCTTCTTCCTCTTCCTCCTCTTCGGGATCCTCTTATGAATCTTCCTTGGGAACCTCCCTGGGATCCTCTTCTGGATCCTACTAAACTAAGCCTCCATTGCCCTAGTTAGGGTAGTAGGGATCTGCGGGGATATGAAATCCTATCATTTCGTTTGATCGAGAATAGGGATAATAGAATTATATATAAACTTGAGTGCAAGAGAACATTTTTATGATAAGACCTACACCGAGTCCTCCTATAATTACCTAGTGTATACAAATTACATACAATGGAGATCGAGTAGGCCGTTGGATAAGTAGCTTCACTCTAAGCCCACATCCAAACATGGAAAAGGACCTAAAGCAAAATCATAAATCCTAATCCTATGGAACCTCAATCATGTGTAACCTTTAAAGTATGCTCTTTGCAACTATAGACTTGTCAGTGAAGGGTTTTTTTAGTTTTTATAAGTATAATTCTATTTAATTGACGATCCCTAGTTCTAACGAAATGTCGGGGTTTACATGTTTATTATCGTTTTTATAGTGTCACAATATACTCCTATAGTTTTGAAATTTGTAAGTTTGATACTAGTGTTACTTTGGTAAGTTTTGAGTTGTTACTCACTACTACCATTCCTCGACATACGTTGGTCATATCTCGGATAAATATAGTTGATCATGCTATATTCGTCCCAGATCCGATTACATATTCTGAGGCCTAGTCGTAGTGTCCAACTTGTCTTAATACTTTTGTTTAGTTCTAACTATGACAATAAACTGTTGCATTCATGTATTTGTACCTTTATGAAACTAGCAATTTAAGTTAATAAAAAATGGTTTGGGTGTACAAATTTTTGTTAGAGAGTTTTATTCCCAATGCATTTATAGTTTTTATATCTTATGTGGTTCGATATACTTAGTTCACTATAAACAATGATCTGATACCAATCTGTCACAACCCCAAACCAGAACGGCAGAATCGTTCGAGGGCGGATGACTTCATGTAGTATCATAATAGTTGAGTAAATAGTAAAGAAAAGAAAACACAACCACCATAAATATAATTTAAAAAGTTGCATTGTTGCTTGTGATACATGTTTCAAAGTTGATTACATTATGATGATTAAATATGTTTTGAAACTGACGCCTTTGCGTCCTTTCCCCAAAAGCTGTTGTTTACGTATATTACTTAATCCCGGAGAAATACAAGTAGTTTTGAAAAAAGTGTCAAGAATTAAGCTGGTGAGTTAATAAGTGTAACGCTCTAAAAATTCCGACCAATTTAAACTTTTCAAAAACAACACAATTTCAATAAGTTATTACAAAAAGGTTTTCATTACAATTATTATCAGAGTATTCCCAGAACCATCTCGTGAAACACAAACATGAGGAGCGGTACGATCATGCCTTTGCCTTGCCACGGTCTCCTGAAGTACCTGAAGCATTTAAACCACAATTGTAAGCCCGAAAGCTTAGTGAGATACCCCCAAAATACCAAACAAATATACCATACACATAACATGCCATATCATAACCGAACACAGAACAGCCATGCACTTCGGGTCTACTGTGTGACTGGTCCGCCGCACCGGGCCATCAGTCCACCTGGTCTACCCTCCGAGTCTAGCCATCTACATCGAGACTACAGTGTGATTGGTTCGCCCGCACCGAGCCTTCAATCCACCTGGCCCACTCTCTGAGTTTATAGTATAACTGGTCCACCCGCGTCGGGCCTTTAGTCAGTCTGGTCCAGTCTCCGAGCCTCGGCATGTCTGGTCCGCCCTCTTGGGCCTACAACCTATCCGGACCGCTCACTGGGCCTTCAGGATAACCAGTTCGCCCTGGGTATGTTGGCCTACAGCACAAAGCAGGACCCGCCTCAACCCAACCCCAGTCCAACAACCATGTGCACATAAACATTCAATCATATAACAATTCACATCCAATCAAACCAATCTAGCGGATCACATAACATAGCATCATCCTACCTAGGATACCGACCTCACCGGTCAGTAGCATAACATCATCCTACATACCAGGATATCGACCATAACCAGGTCTCTAACATATACCATCCTAACTACCAGGATGCAGACATAGCAAAGCGATAAAATAACAACAATACCCAGATTACAATCCGATAAAGGGCCCGCCTTGGTGCCGTAGACCCTGTCGATATAATGAGGATAACTCACCTCGCAACTGCCGACTAAAAAGATAAGACCGAGATGCTCCGACCACTGACACGAACTCCACCACCCTAAAATGAGCCCAACCAACTGTAGATTTCTGATCTCCCCAAGCTTCCTGATACAAGCCTCCAATCTTCACGCTTAAAGCACCAAAGATCCTCCTCCAAGCTCTAATTCACTCAACAATGGGGTCTCCCCACGAATTTGGGCTTCTGGAACTACATACAGCACCAACTCGCCGAGTCCACCCATGCGACGACATACAGCACCAACTCGCCAAGTCCACCCATGCGACTCGCCGAGTTGGTCACTTAACACCTGACCTGAAACGCGACTCGACTCGCCAAGTCTATCCGTTGACTCGCTGAGTCGACCTTCTTATTTACACTTTTAGCCCTTCAACTATACCTCTAAATTTCCGAGATGTTACAATTCTCCCCCACTTAAATTAGGCTTCATCCTCGAAGCCTGCTGCAGCATACAATTCCAGATACTATTCCCACAACGCATCTCCTGGAAACAACCAACTCAGGTTCCTCCAAACACTTCTACCAAACCCTTATAAAGTCTAACTCCTACACACAGAGTTACGACAATCGCTTCAAGCCGGCCACCGGCTTGTTTCTCTGATTACAACCCTTATTAGAAAATGATCATTCGATGATACTTTCATCACCCAAATTACCACAATCATTAAACCCTTACCAAGCTAGATATCACCCTGAACCACTGGGTCTTGACCCGGTACCGACTGCTGGGACTTATCCCGTTTCCTTTCGGAATCAAACTCTTTTCCTTCCGTGCTGACAGGATGAAACATCCTGCAGCTCCTGAGCAACTCCCATGAGTTCTCCTCCGAAATCGCATACACATGCTGAACCTGCTCTACATCCTTGGGTTGGGAAACCCGACACACTGACAACGCCTTCAAACATCCCCAGGATGAATTACCACTACATACATAACCTCTTGTTCTCAACCAAACTAGGAGTCCAAGGCTTTATCCTTGCATCCCTTCCGAGTCTCTTTGGCTCTACACCCTCGGAATTCCTTCCGTGACCACATCAGACATCCAACCCAGATGTGCTTCCATACCATTGGCGCACACACACCTCTCGATAACAATAAATGGAATACCTCCATCGTACCTCCGCGTTACTACTTTCACTTTCGTGAACTTACACTCTCACTTGGAGCTCCATGTTTTCCCTTTTTCCTTAACCAAGGAAATTTAGTTGGCCGCCTTGTCACTACAACAAGTGCCACGGTGCTCACCCAATACTACACCATTCAATTATAGCATAATCGCTATCCCATGCACCACACATCCTCTGAATCTTCTCGCAAGGACTCTCAAGTCCGTGCACTACCTTCCACTAATCATGATCAATACCCGAGGCTAGACCTTCTGATGCTTTCACATCGCAACATACTCATTCCATCTCCTCATACTGGTCTATTAACACATGCAGAGTCTTCAACATGACTGGACCGCCTTACCAGGCCTTCAGCCAATCTGGACCACTCTCAAAACCTTCAGCATGTCTGGACCGCCCCCCAGGGCCTTCAGCCTGTCTGGACCGTTCTCCGAGCCTTCGGCCTGACTGGTACGCCCACCGACCATCAGTCTATCTGTACCGCTCAAGTAGCATCTATCACCCCGAATTATCCTTGCTGGAAAACTCTCCCATGCATACTTTAGGCCTCTATGGGCTCCAAACTCTAACTCCATTCAACATACTTAATTTCGGCCTGATCCTAGGCCTCACCACAACCCATCACCTTTTCCGCAAACCTTGGTCTGTATCCTGCCCCATTTTCCTGACACTCACCCATACTAGCCTGCACTCTCGGCTGACTGAACCGTTGCTGAATCCCAAACAGCTAACCAACCTCCCATGCGTGTCGATCTTCCGGAGAATGTTCCAATTCTCCCCACTTAGAGCACTGACTATCCACCACCGGTCGCCATAACTGACCTCGCTTAATAACCCTTCACAAAATCACATATCAAAATTGATCATCTCGGAATCGGAAGAAGCCTAGCCTTCAACTAACCACTCCTCAGACTACAGATGCTACTCGACATTCAGACCAAAAGCTTGATTTCCCACTAACAATCCCCAGGGATGATAACCAATGAAACTACCAATACCAAACCCTTAACCATACCATAACCCTCAAGGAACAAACCAATACAATACCAAAAATTACAACACGAGACTAGCAGATATACAATACTCCATAATAATCACAAGGTAACAAAACATCAAGAAGGAAACATACCTGCAGCTGCATCAGGCATTGCCCTGATCTCCTCTGTTGTAAGCTGAAAAGCACACCCCTGATCCCTCGGGGGCTCTGCTCCACCCTGACCTTCACCCGTAATCCTCAATGTGGCTGGTGCTGGAGCCTGCACTGACCTCCCAACCAGCTGTGGGCAGTTAGGCATCATGTGACCAACCTGATGACACTGATAGCAAATCCTCATATCCTGGACTGGGGCTGACTGACGACAATCCCTCGGGTAGTTCCCCTCTCTCCCGCATTTGCAGCACGCACCACCGGACCTACACGCTCCGGCATAAGCTTTCCTGCACTTCTCACAAGTGCGGCTACTCTGACTGCTCAAGATGAAATCAACGGTCTTAGACCGTTTCGGCGCCGGCTGCGACTCTACTAGAGCCTGCCTTAGCTCTCTCAACTGTAACTCGCTCTTCAACTCCCGCCGCCTAGCGGCTTCCTGCAACTCCAACAATGTCTCGCACCTCTGCGTAGCCACAAGCTGCCTGATATCGCTCTTCAGCATACTCAGATATCGGGACATCTAGGTCCGCTAAGAAGCAAACTCTGGGCAGAACATCGCCCTCTCAGTGAACATCCTGGTGATCTCCGTCACCGACTTGGAATCCTACTTCAGGTCTAGGAACTCTTGATCTAATCTCTGTCTCAGCTTGCGGAACATAGCGACTACTGAACATCTCTCTGAACTGATCCCAAGAAACCGCCGCTCGCTGCGTATCAGAATACGATCCCATGGTCAACCTCCACCAATCCTTCGCCCCGAGCCTCAAAAGGTTCAGATCACACCTCACCCTCTGATCAGCAGGGCATGAACACGTGAAGAAACACCCATCCACGTTTGACAACCATCTCATAGCAACAATCGGGTCCTGAACTCTGTTGAATGTAGGGGGCTTCGTATTATCGAAGTCCCGATACTGAAAACCTCTACCGGCTCCTCCCCCTGCCGCTGCTACATCCGCTGTAGCAGCCGCGGCAACCATCTCAGCAAGAGCTGCATAGCGCTCATCAAAATACTCAACAATGGCGGTCTTGATCGACCCAAAAAGTTCTGGCAACTCGGCCCCGAACATAGCAGCAACCTCATCATGCAGCATCTCACGAATCGTGGCATCCATCTCGTCTGTAATTAACTGACCGATGACCTCGGGTGGCACCGACCCACCCTGACCACCTTCTCCTGCTCCCGATCCTGACCCAGATCCACTCCCAACATACCTCGTAACCACCATACTCGAAACACCACAAAACATCAGATACTTACTACTAACCCGTGAACCAAATCCCAACCCAACCCTAGGGGTTGTGACTTCCTTGATGCGCGTATGGGTCATGTGCTTTCAGTAGTACGGTCCCATATTACCTTCCACACCTACCCATTGTTATATCAAGTATCACCACAACACCCTAGTGAGGAACGTACATAACAAGCAATCAACCCTCACCCCTAGAGGAGCATTGGAAATCTCATAAAGAATGAACCCTAGGCTAGCAGGCATCATAAATCAGGCAAATCTATCATGCAATTCCTAAAGATCCCTAAACTAGTACTAGCATGATGTTCTATCATATCTCATAAACATATAACTTGTATGGTATTTTGGGGCTACTTACTGGCTCTGATTGATCGTACCCGCTGCATCCTCCCTTACACATTTTTGAAAACCATTTATAATTTCTCTTTTGAAAACTCTCATTGATTTGAGACTGGATTCACACGAATGTTCCTCCAATTCACTCAAACCAAGGCTCTGATACCAACTCGTAACGCTCTAAAAATTCCGACCAATTTAAACTTTTAAAAAGCAACACATTTTCATTAAATTATTACAAAAAGTTTTTCATTACAATTATTATCAGAGTATTCCCAAAACCAGCTCGTGAAACACAAACATGAGGAGGGTTACGATCACGCCTTTGCCTTGCCACGGTCTCCTGAAGTACCTGAAACATTTAAACCACAACTGTAAGCCCGAAATCTTAGTGAGATACCCCCAAAATACCAACCACATATACCATACACATAACATGCCATATCATAACCGAACACAGAAGAACCATGCACTTCGGGTCTACTGTGTGACTGGTCCGCCGCACCGGGCCTTCAGTCCACCTGGTCCACCCTCCAAGTGTGATTAGTTCGCCCGTATCAAGCCTTCAACCCACCTGGCCCACTCTCTGAGTCTACAGTATGACTGGTCCGCCCGCGTCGGGCCTTCAGTCGGCCTGGTCCACTCTCCAAGCCTCGGCATGTCTGGTCCGCCCTCTTGGGCCTACAGCATATCCGGACCGCTCACTGGGCCTTCGGGATAACCAGTCTGGCCTGGGTATGTTGGCATACAGCACAAAGCAGGACCCACCTCAACCCAACAACAGTCCAACGACCATGTGCACATAAACATTCAATAATATAACAATTCACATCCAATTAAACCGATCTAGCAGATCACATAACATAACATCATCCTAACCTAGGATAGCGACCTCACCGGTCATTAGCATAGCATCATCCTACATACCAGGATATCGACCTTAACCAAGTCTCTAACATATATCATCCTAACTACCAGGATGCAGACATAGCAAAGCAGTAAAATAACAACAATACCCGGATTACAATCCGATAAAGGGCTGGCCTTGGTGCCGTAGACCCTGTCGATATAGTGAGGATAACTCATCTCGCAACTGCCGACTAAAAAGATAAGACCGATCTGCTCCGACCACTGACACAAACTCCACCACCCTGAAATGAGCCCAACCAACTATAGATTTCTGATCTCCCCTAGCTTCCTGATACAAGCCTCCAATCTTCAAGCTTAAAGCACCACAGATCCAACTCCAAACTCTAATTCACTCAACAATAAGGTCTCCTCACGAATTAGGGCTTCTGGAACTCAAGGGGTGGTAAAGAGGCGGGGATGAGGATACTATGTTCTTTATATAGGGCTCAACCCTCGGGACTAGGGTTTTCTCCATACAGCACCAACTCCCCGAGTTGGTCACTTAACACGTGACCTGAAACGCGACTTGACTCGCCAAGTCTATCCGTCGATTCACTGAGTCGACCTTCTTACTTACACTTTTAGCCCTTCAACTATACCTCTGAATTTAGCGATGTTACAATTCTCCCCCACTTAAATTAGGCTTCGTCCTCGAAGCCTGCTGCAACACATAATTCCAGATACTATTCCCACAACGCATCTTCTGGAAACAACCGACTCAGGTTCCTCCAAACACTGCTACCAAACCCTTATAAAGTCTAACTCCTACACACAAAGTTACGACAATTGCTTCAAGCCGGCCACAGGCTTCTTTCTCTGATTACAACCCTTATTAGAAAATGATCATTCGATGATACTTTCATCACCGAAATTACCACAATCATTAAACCCTTACTAAGCTAGATATCACCCTGAACCACCGGGTCTTGACCTGGTACCGACTGCTGGGACTTATCCCGTTTCCTTTCAGAATCCAACTCTTTTTCTTCCGTGCTGACAGGATGACACATCCTGCAGCTCCTGAGCAACTCCCATGAGTTCTCCTCCGTAATCGCATACACATGCTGAGCCTGCTCTACATCCTCGGGTTGCGAAACCCAACACACTGACAACACCATCAAACATCCCCTAGGATGAATTACCACTGCATACATAACCTCTTGTTCTCAACCAAACTGGGAGTCCAAAGCTCCATCCTTGCATCCCTTCCGAGTCTCATTCGCTCTACACTCTCGGAACTCCTTTCATGACCACATCGGATATCCAACCCGGATGTGCTTCCATACCACTGGCACACACACACACCTCTCGATAACAATAAATGGAATACCTCAATCGTACCTCCGCATTACTACTTTCACTTCCGTGAACTTACACTCTCTCTCGGAGCTCCATGTTTTCCCTTTTTTCCTTAACCAAGGAAATTTAGTTGGTCGCCTTGTCACTACAACAAGTGCCACAGTGCTCAACCAATACTACACCATTCCCTTATAGCTTAACCGCTATCCCATGCACCACACATGCTCTGAATCTGCTCGCAAGGACTCTCGAGTCCGTGCACTACCTTCCACTAATCATGATCAATACCCGGGGCTAGACCTTCTGATGCTTTCACATCGCAACATACTCCTTCCATCTCCTCATACAAATCTATTAACACATGCACAGTCTTCAGCATGTTTGGAACGCCTTACCAGGCCATTAGCCAATCTGGAGCACTCTCAGAACCTTCAACATGTCTGGACTGCCCTCCAGGGCCTTTAGCTTGTCTAGACCGTTCTCCGAGCCTTCGGCCTGACTTGTACGCCCACCGGACTTTAGTCTATCCGGACCGCTCAACTAGCATCCATCAACCCGAATTATCCTTGCTGGAAAACTCTCCCGTGCATACTGATCTAGCCCTCTAGGGGCTCTAAACTCTAACTCCATTCTACATACTCAATTTCGGCCTGATCCTAGGCCTCACCACAACCCATCACCTTTTCTGCAAACCTTGGTCTGTATCCTGCCCCATTTTCCTGACACTCACCCATACTAGCCTGCACTCTCGGCTGACTGAACCGTTGCAGAATCCCAAATAGCTAATCAACCTCCCATGCTTGTCGATCTTCCGGAGAATTTTCCAATTTTCCCAACTTAGAGCACTGACTATCCACCACCGGTTGCCATAACCGACCTCCCTTAACAACCCTTCACAAAATCACATATCGACATTGATCATCTCGGAATCGGAAGAAGCCCGACCTTCAGCTAACCACTCCCTAGGGATGATAACTAATGAAACTCCCAATACCAAACCCTTAACCATACCATAACCCTCAAGGAACAATCGAATACAATACCAAAAATTACACCACGAGACTAGCAGATATACAATACTCCATAATAATCACAAGGTAACAAAACATCAAGAAGGAAACATACCCGCAGCTGCATCAGGCACTGCCCTGATCTCCTCTGTTGTAAGCTGAAAAGCACGCCCATGATCCCTCGGGGGCTCTGCTCCACCCTGACCTTCACCCGTAATCCTCAATATGGCCGGTGTTGAGCATGCACCGACCTCCCAACCAGTTGTGGGTAGTTGGGCCTCATGTGACCAACCTGATGACACTAATAGCAAATCCTCATATCCTGGACTGGGGCTGACTGACGACAATCCCTCGCGTAGTTCCACTCTCTCCCGCATTTGTGGCACGCACCACCGGACCTACACGCTCTGGCATGAGCCTTCCTGCACTTCTCACAAGTGCCGCTCCTCTGAATGCTCAAGATGAAATCAACGGTCTTAGACCGTTTCGGCCGGCTGCTACTGTATCGGAGCCTGCCTCTGCTCTCTCAACTGTAACTCGATCTCCAACACCTGCCGCCTAGCGGCTTCCTGCAACTCCAAAAATTTCTCGCACCTCTGCGTAGCCACAAACTGCCTGATATCCCTCTTCAGCATACTCAGCTATCGGGACATCTGGGCCTGCTCAGAAGCAAACTCGGGCAAGAACATTGCCCTCTCTGTGAACATCCTGGTGATCTCCGTCACCGACTCGGAATCCTACTTTAGCTCCAGGAACTCTTGAGCTAATCTCTCTCTCTCTCAACTCGCAGAACATACCGAGTACTGAACATCTCTCTGAAATGATCCCAAGAAGCTGCAGCCCGTTGCGCATTAGAATATGATCCTGTGGTCAACCTCCACCAATCCTTCGCCCCGAGCCTCAAAAGGTTCAGAGGACACCTCACCCTCTGATCAGCAGGGCATGAACACGTGAAGAAACACCCCTCCACATTTGACCTCCATCTCATAGCAACAATCGAGTGCTGAACTCCATTGAAGGTAGGGGGCTTCATATTATCGATGTCCCGATACTGAAAACCTCTACCGGCTCCTCCCCCTGCCGCTGCTACAGCCGTTGTACCTGCCACGGCAACTGTCTCAGTAAGAGCTGCATAGCGCTCATCAAAATACTCGACCATGGCAGTCTTGATCGACCCAAACAGTTCCACCAACTGGGCGCCAAACATAGCAGCAACCTCACCATGCAGGATCTCGCGAATCTTGGCATCCAACTCGTCCATACTTATCTAACCGATGACCTCAGGTGGCAACAACCCACCCTGACTGCCTTCTACTGCTCCCGATCCTGACCTGGATCCACTCCCAGCATACCTCGTAACTACCATACTCGAAACACCACAAAACATCATATACTTCCCACTATCCCGTGAACCAACTCCCAACCCAACCCTAGGGGTTGTGATTTCCTTGATGTGCATATGGGTCATGTGCTTTCAGTAGTACGGGCCCATACGACCTTCCACACCTACCCATAGTTATATCAAGTATCACCACAACACCCTAGTGATGAACGTACATAACAAGCGATCAACCCTCACCCTTAGAGGAGCACTAAAAATCTCATAAAGAATGAACCCTAGGCTAGTAGGCATCATAAATCAGGCAAATCTATCATGCAATTCCTGAAGATCGCTAGCATAGTACTAGCATGATGTTCTATCGTATCTCATAAACATATAACTTGTATGGTATTTTGGGGCTACTTACTGGCTCCGACTGATCGTACCCGCTACATCCTCCCTTACTCATTTTTGAAAATCATTTTTAATTTCTCTTTTGAAAACTCTCCTTGATTTGAGACTGGATTCACACAAATGTTCCTCCAATTCAGTCAAACCAAGGCTATTATACCAACTTGTAACGCTCTAAAAATTCCGACCAATTTAAAATTTTCAAAAACAACACATTTTCATTAAGTTATTACAAAAAAAATTTCATTACAATTATTATTAGAGTATTCCCATAACCATCTCATGAAACACAAACATGAGGAGCCGTACAATCACGCCTTTGCCTTGCCACGGTCTCCTGAAGTACCTGAAACATTTAAACCACAATTGTAAGCCCGAAAGGTTAGTGAGATACCCCCAAAATACCAACCACATATACCATACACATAACATGCCATATCATAACCGAACACAGAACAACCATGCACTTCGGGTCTACTGTGTGACTGGTTCGCCGCACCGGGCCTTCAGTCCACCTAGTCCACTATCCGAGTCTAGCCATATACATCGAGACTACAGTGTGATTGGTCCGCCCGCACCGAGCCTTCAACCCACCTGGTCCACTCTCTGAGTCTATAGTATGACTGGTCCGCCCGCGTCGGGCCTTCAGTCGGCCTGGTCCACTCTCCGAGCCTCGGCATGTCTAGTCCGCCCTCTTGGGCCTATAGCCTATCCGGACTGCTCACTGGGCCTTTGGGATAACCGGTCCGCACTGGGTATGTTGTCCTACAGCACAAAGCAGGACCCGCCTCAACCCAACCCCAGTCCAACAACCATGTGCACATAAACATTCAATCATATAACAATTCACATCCAATCAAACCGATCTAGCAGATCACATAACATAACATCATCCTAATTAGGATACTGACCTCACCGGTCACTAGCATAGTGTCACTCCCCCAAACCGGAATGACGGAAACGTTCGGTGGCGGATAAATTCATGTGGTAGCGTAACAAATGAATACATAGTAAAGAAAGCAATACAACCATCATATATATAATTGAAACTTTACATTGTTAAAAGGTACATGTTCAAAACCAATTACAATATGATGCTAAAATATGAATTTAAACTGGCGACGCAACGTCCTTTCTTCACAAGCTGTTTAATACCTGTAATTACTGAATCCCTAGGACATATGAGTAGTTTTGAAACAGTAGATCAGCATTTAAGCTGGTGAGTTTCATAAGTATTTAATGACAATGATTGTATGAAATGAAATGTCTTGTTTTTGTTTGTCTGTTCCTAGAAAATCCCATATTTTCTACTAGCATAAATGTAGCCTTCTATCAAGACCACTGTTTGTTTCTAGAAAATGTATGTACGTATAAAATTACCAATACGTTTGGAAAACCTCGTAAATCAATGTGTTTTTAATACTCCATGTAAGTTTTATAACCATGCTATTGACTAGAAATTCCTATACACAACGTTCTTCAGGCGTTGGAATGTTCTAACGTTTGTCACCCCCAAATGGTGTACTGTAGCTAACAGTCAGAGCACGGGGTTGTCAAGCCCGTATAGATCTATACACAAAAACCATGCTCTCCCTCCAAGGGATTCTGGTATATAATACAGGACTTGAAATGTGTACTCGAACGTACGTGAAGTTAATGTCTCACAAAAACTTAGTATAAAAACAGATTTACTTGTGAAAATGTTCGTTTGTTCTTGTAGGTGAAAGTAAAGTTCTTGAAATAGTTTTTCTAGTATGTAACAGTTCATGATGTTCTCGTAAAACTATACCTATTATAGTTTTCTAAAAGTGTGTCTCGTTTGTTTAGAAATCCCTAGAAAAATGAATCACTTGTTATGAAAGTATAAATATTTATTTTGCCTAAGATGGACACATATACATGCAGTCTAAGCAGAGTGTTTGATTTATATTTATATAACTACATTTTTCATTTCAAAAGATATGATGTTATCGTGATACATTTTGCATACGAAAGTTTCCCTATAAAGGTTATAAATCACATATGATTATGTTGATAAGACGTGTATGATGAAACTTTATGTAACACATGATAATAATCGTGTGTTTTAATTGTATTCCCCCTTGAAAGCATATAAAAGCATTTACATAACATTTAAAAGGTTAATTAAGGGGTATGAACTCTCTTGAAAAATCGGAAAAAGACGAGATGAAAACCGAGTAGAACTTCAACTCGAGAAAGCGGATGTTCTCGGGAATCTCGGGAGCACAAACGGCCTTCGGGACTTGAGCAAGGTAACCGGGGCTTCGGGTTAGCACGGGCACGGAAAACGAGGCAAGAACGCAACAAAGTTGGTAGAAATTGAGCCCTTTCTTCGGAACCCTCGCATCCCTTTATAGGGTGTGGGAACCGCCTCGGTACACTGGGCGTACCCGAGTACGCTGGGCGTACTCGTGCGTCACGCATGAGCATATCCTCGACTACTTCGGACTCCAGATGGGACGGCCTAGCTTCGCATAGGGCGCAACGTGGACGATCCGAGGCCTAAGCCTCGAGTACGCTGGGCGTAACTCGGCTTGACCTGGTGACTCCTCTTGCGGATAATACCAAGACTAAATATTAAAATTTATATTTTTAATATTTAATAAACTTCCAAAATTCATATCTTCTTCATACGAACTCCGTTTTCGACGTTCTTTATATCCACGCGTAGGTGAGACTACGCTCTACAACTTTCATATAGACTTCGTTGGCAATTTTTGAAATTATTTTTATTATTTATTTTTAAAATGTCTCGGTAAGAAATTTTCGTTAGAAATTCATAACTTCTTTATCTGACGTATGTTTTTGCCGGACTTTTTACCGATGAAATACCATTGTCAAGACCTTCGATTCTCGTTTAAATCATTCCGACCAAAAGTCACAAGATCTCTGATTCGAGTTTTTGGCTGTCTGTCGCTATGCCGAAATTGGGAAAATCATAACTTCATTATACGAACTCAGATTTGGGCGTTCTTTTTACGTACGATCACGGTTTAATGACATCAAACATAGTAGGTAATTATTTAGAGACTTTTTGGACTTTTTTATTTTCGAAGTTAATTTCATTATCTCAAAAGTTGTTACAATACTTGACTTTTTAGGTCATTACATAGAGTTGAAATATCGGGTTGTCACATCATCCCCCCGTTAGAGGGAATTTCGTCCCGAAATTTAAACTGAGAAAGATACTTGTGAATCAGAGAAAAAAGATGAGGGTACTTTTGTTTCATTTGATCTTCGCATTCCCATGTGAATTAAGGTCCTCGCTTGGCGTTCCAGCGAACCTTCACGATGGATATGCGACTTTGTTTCGTTTATTTGACCTCTCGGTCCATGACTTCTACCGGTTCTTCCACAAAGTTGAGGCTCTCGTTTATCTCGATCTCGTCGAGTGGAATAACAAGAGTCTCATTGGACAGACACTTTTTCAAGTTCGAGACATGGAAGGTTGGATGTATGTTACTAAGTTCACGTGGTAGATTAAGCTTGTAAGCTACAGGGCCGATTCTAGCGAGAATCTCAAAAGGCCCTACGTATCTTGGATTTAGCTTTCCACGCTTTCCAAAGCGTATTAAGGCCTTCCACGGTGAGACCTTCAATAGAACGCAGTCTCCTACCTGGAATTCCAAAGGTTTCCTCCTTTGGTCAGCGTAGGTTTTCTGTCGGTCTCTAGAGGCTTTCAATTATTCACGAATCTGAACGATCTTCTCGGTCGTTTCTCGTATTATTTCTGGACCGTTGAGAGTGCTTTCAGGAACTCGTCCTTCAGCTAACTGTTTATCGCCAACTTCAGCCCAGCACAGAGGGGACCTGCACTTACGGCCATACAGGGCTTCAAATGGAGCAGCCTTTATGCTCGTGTGATAGCTATTGTTGTATGAAAATTCGACAAGGGGTAAATGGATGTCCCATGCCTTTCCAAAGTCAATCAAACAGGCTCTCAGCATATCTTCCAAAGTTTGTATCGTTCTCTCACCTTGCCCATCTGTTTGTGGATGGTAGGCTGTACTCATGTCTAGTCTAGTCCCCAGGGAACTTTGTAGTGACTGCCAGAATCTTGAAGTGAATCTACTATCCCTATCGGAGATAATAGATACTAGAACCCCATGCACTTGCACTATTTCACTTATGTATATTCTTGTAAGTCTTTCCATCTTGTTAGTCTCCTTGATTGGAAGGAAATGCGCGGATTTGGTCAATCTGTCGACAATGGCCCATATGGTATCGAGTCCACCCGTCATCTTGGGCAACTTGGTTATGAAGTCCATAGTAATTCGTTCCCATTTCCATTCCGGTATCTCCGGCTGTTGTAGTAATCCTGACAGTTTCTGATACTCGACCTTAACCTTAGCGCATGTAAGGCATTTACTTACGAAGGTAGCAATTTCTGCTTTCATGTTAGGCCAGCAGTATAGTTTCTTAAGATCCAGATACATTTGATCTGAACCTGGGTGGACGGAATATCTTGTGTTGTATGCTTCGGCCATGACCACGTCTCTGAAACCACCATGTTTAGGTGTCCAGATACGGTCCATGTCGCCACCCTTGATTTCTTGGTTCTTTTCCATTCCTCTCAGGGATTCATCTGCCACATTTTCAGGTTGCAAAGCTTCCAGTTGAGCCTCCTTAATTTGGGTGGATAAGTGGGAATGGATAGTCATAGTTAGAGATTTGCCTCTCCGACCAATGTATTCTTTTCGACTGAGGGCGTCAACTACCACATTGGCCTTGCCAGGATGATAACGAATTTCACATTCGTAGTCATTGAGTAACTCGACCCATTGTCGTTGTCGCATGTTGAGCTCCTTCTGATCGAAAATGTGTTGAAGGATCTTGTGATCGATGAAAATAGTACTCTTTATTCCGTACAAGTAGTGTCTCCAGATCTTTAGAGCAAATACAACTGCTCCTAACTCAAGATCGTGTGTTGTATAGTTTACTTCGTGTGTCTTAAGCTGACGGGAGGCATAAGCAATAACCTTCCCTCCTTGCATAAGAACACAACCAAGTCCTTGGTTTGATGCATCGCAATACACTACGAAATCTTCTATCCCTTTGGGGAGGGATAGTATCGGCGCGGTGCACAAAGCATGTTTCAGTGTTTGGAACGCCTTCCCTTGTTTTGCTTCCCAGTCAAAGGCCACGCCTTTCTGGGTTAATGTAGTGAGAGGTTTCGCAATGCTAGAAAAGTTGTTTATGAATCTGCGATAATAGCCAGCGAGACCTAGAAATTGACAAATCTCTGTAGGTGTCTTTGGTGCCGACCAGTTCTCAATGGCCTTAATTTTGGAGGGGTCCACGTGTATTCCCTTCTCGCTAACAACGTGGCCCAAAAATTCGACTCTTCGAATCCAAAATTCGCATTTAGAGAACTTCGCATAGAGCTTCTCTGATCGTAATGTTTCTAAGACTTTTCGTAGGTGCTGACTATGCTCTTCCTTACTTTGGGAGTAGATAAGTATATCATCGATGAAAACGATGACGAACTGATCCAAGTAGGGACGGCACACCCTATTCATTAGGTCCATGAATACTGCTGGTGCGTTGGTTAATCCAAATGGCATCACCACAAATTGGTAGTGTCCATAACGGGTTTAAAAGGCTGTCTTTGGAATATCCCCCTCTAGTACTCGTAGTTGGTGATATCCGGATCATAGATCTATCTTCGAGAAGTAGTTTGCTCCTTGGAGTTGATCAAATAGGTCGTCAATGCGGGGTAGAGGATAACGATTTTTTACTGTAAGTTTGTTCAGTTCTCTGTAGTCGATGCACATGCGGAACGATCCGTCTTTCTTCTTTACAAACAAGATCGGTGCTCCCCAAGGTGAGAAACTTGGTCTAATGAATCCTTTTTGATGGAGTTCGTTAAGTTGACTGGAAAGTTCTTTCATCTCTGCTGGTGCCAGGCGATAAGGCGATTTCGCTACCTGGGTAGCCCCTGGAACTAAGTCAATTCTGAATTCGACTTGGCGTTGTGGTGGTAATCCTGGTAGTTCTTCTGGAAAGATATCGGGAAAGTCGCGTACTTCTGGAATACTCTTGATGTCTTTTAATTCCTGACTCTTATCGACGATGTGCGCAAGAAATGCATGACAATCCTTCCGCAAACACTTTTGAGCTTGGATACATGAAATGATGCAAAGGTTTGTACTTGATTTGTCGCCGTCAATCACTAATGTTTCGTCGTTAGGGAGATTAAGACGAACTGCTTTCTCAAAACACATGATATCTGCGCGAAGAAGACTTAACCAATCCATGCCGACTATGACATCGAAACTTTTAATTTGGACCGGCATGAGGTCAATTGGGAAAGAATGACCGTCTAAAGTTAATGTACAACCCATGTATAAGCAGTTAGTGTTTTCCGTTTTTCCGTTTGCCATTTCTATACTAAATGATTTTTCTAACATGGTAGGTTTATGTTTAAGTAAGCAACTAAGGTTTTGGCTCACGAAGCTTCTCTCCGCTCCACTATCGAATAGGATGCATGCAAATGAATTATCGAGAAGCAACGCACCAGCAACTACTGTAGGATCAGCTACGGCTTCTTCGTGGCCCATAGTCAACACTCGTTCCACCCCGCCGGTATTTGCTGCCTTAGGGAAATTTCTCTTGTAGTGGCCCACCTCGCCACACTCGTAGCAAGCTCGTCCTACACCAGCGTTGGGAACTTGAGTGATTGGCTTTACGGTTTCTCTCCAGAAATGGACAGTGTGTCCATTTCTATTGCAGTTGGAGCAATGCATTTCCCGACAAAGGTCCATGGTGGTGGTAAGTGCATTTGCCGCACTTTGGAAAGTTACCCGCATAAGGCTTTGCCGGGTATGGATTCGTAGGAACGGTAGTAGGTACAATAGCAACATTCACTGTAACTAGTTGTTGTTTCTTTGAGGATTCTTGGGAGTACCTACCCTTCCCTTTACTCCATCCTCTATTCTTGTTATTGTTGCTGTTGTTTCCCTTTGGTGCTTCTAGTGCAGAATTGGTTGAGTTCTAATGACTTCCGTGATCAATAAGAGATTGTGCCAGTTCTTTGGCACTTTCAAAAGTGTCAGGTTTTGAAGCTAACACGCTGAAGGTTCTAAAAGGCGTGAGGCGTGGCGTGGCGGTAAGGTCAAGCCTCAAGCTTAACGAGTTATGGCGAGCCATGGCGTTTTTCAAGGCGTGATGTAAGGCGGCGATTTTGTATTAATTTATAATTATATTACCGCATAAATATAAATTTATATCAAATATACCTAGTTTGTAGAAGTGTTATATCCACAACTAATAACAGAAAGTTAATAAAAAACACAATACTTGTATGTCCGATTAGAAAAGGTATAAAAAAGAGCAAAAAAAAACGTGTCTCAAATGAAAAAACATGCGCCATAACACGCCATAACGCGACACGGCACGCCTAACAGTAACGTTATGAAGCTTTTCGTAACGGCGACGCCACGCCTAACGCCATGGCGCGCCTTGGCGCCCGCCATGGCACGCCTTTTAGAACACTAAACACGCTTGACTGAATTTGGGGCGATAGTCCCCAAATGTACCTCTCTATTTTCTTGCTCTCAGGAGCAATCATATCCGGGCAAAGGATTGCCAGATCACAGAATCTGTTGGTAAAAGTTGCTATGTCGGTACCAATCATTCCGAGAGTCCAGAGTTCGTGCTCGATTTTTTGAATCTCTCCTCGTGGACAATACTCTCTCATCATCATGATTTTTAAGCTCTCCCATCTTATTGAATTTGCCACTATCAGAGTAGGTACCTTAACATGGCCATTCCACCAAGTTAAAGCTCTATCAATATGGGTGAAAGTTGCAAACTTGACTCTCCTATGTTCGGGACAGGAGCAGATTTCAAAGACTGATTATGTCCTTTCGATCCACTATCTCAACATCATCACACCTCCAGACCCGTTAAATATTCAGGTTTGGCATTCGTGAAGTCTTTATAGGTGCACTCCCAGGGTTGCCCATCACTCTCACCATGGTTGGATGGATGTGTGCCAGTTCCCGAGCCAGTAGTATCCGGGTTATTGATCTGTGACATGGCAGCTGCTACAGCTGCGGTGATTGTTGCTTGGAACATGACAACATCAAATTGAGGAGGTGGAGGTGGTGGTGGTAGAGGTGCTTCCCCACCGTTGTTTTGTCTCGGGTTTCTACGCGGAGGCATCCTTCAACTATAGGCTGAAAAGATAAAGATAAGAATACCATAGCATAGAAAATGAATGTGTCTCATGAACTAAATTGCCATAGTTCAACAACAGATGATAGTATGAGTCTCAAAGATAGAAGAATGAAAGTTATTTGTAAGACTGGAATACGAAACAAGCATATGGTTTTTCCATAACATTTTAAGGATCGAACGAAATACTCAACGTAGTAATAATAGTGCCACTTACATTAATATAATAGTTGATACAACGATCACAAAAATTTGACCCCTATAAGGGTCTCCGGTTACAAAGTTTAAGGAAAATAAAAACTTTTAGCCGAGTTCCTAACTTATAACAAAATTTGAGATTTTTGGCAAGCACTACTTGCGACGTAGGTTGCGCTTGGAGCTTGACTCTGCATCCGATTGCTTTGATTCCATAAGATGCCTATCGAAGGCGGCTTGTTGTTGCCTCAATTCGGCGAGGGCTGCAATCATTTGCGCTTGGAATGCCTCAGTTTGGAGTTGGGCATTGTCCTGAGCTCTGTCCAGCCTACGGATGTTGGAAGTGTGAACCTGTACTTCCACGTTGACTTCCCGAATCTGGCTAGCTTGAACTCCGGATTGGTAGGACTGGTTGGCTAGTTTTCCCACCATGACTGGGAGTGCCCGATCGGCTGAACCTCTACCGCAGACATCGTAGAAGTCTCGGCACATGTCGTAGGGAGGTCGTAGACTTTGCTGTTGGCTCCAATGGTGGAGGTGACTTCCCCAAACGGGAGTCGGTCCTTGAAAGTTCCTTACGAATGCGAGAGGTTGTGCGGGTGGTGGGTTGATCAGTTCCGGCTCTGAGTCGGTACCGCAGTCATCCTCTTCGTCCAATTCTATGGGTTCTACGTCCTCCTCGGGATCCACTTCGATCCATCCCCCGTTGCCTTGGTTGGGATAGTAGGGGTCGTCGGGGTGGTGAAATCCAGCCATTTGACTGTACGAGAATAGGGTTATAAGAATTGAATAATGTTTGGAACATGTAAGACTAAACATGTATTATAACCTATTCTATGTAATCAATACTCATATAGTATTTCAATTCATGTGTTTGATTCTCGTGATGTTTTGGTAATTTTTGACTTGTTGCTCACTACGAGCATTCCTCGATATACATTGGTCCAATCTCAGACAAATATAGTTGATCATGTTATATTTGTTCCAAATCTGATTACATATATCGAGTCTTAATCATAGAGTCCAACTTGTCTAAATACTTCTTGTATAGTTATAATCATGAATATAAGTTGTTGTATGCATGTATTTGTACTTAATTGAACTAATAATTTAGGTTAAACGAAACGCGGCTGAGGCGTAAAACAAAAAAAATGTTTTATCAGAGAGTATTAGTCCCCTAAGCATTTATAGTTTGTATATCTTATGTGGTTCGATATACTTAGTTCACTATAAACATTACTCTGATACCAATATGTCACACCCCCAAACCGGAACGGCGGAAACGTTCGGGGGCGGATGACTTCATGTGGTAGCGTAACAAATAAATACATAGTAAAGAAAGCAATAAACCATCATATATATAATTGAAAGTTTACATTGTTAAAAGGTACATGTTCAAAACCAATTATAATATGATGCCAAAATATGAATTTAAACTGGCGCCGTAGTGTCCCTTCTTCAAAAGCTGTTTAATACCTGTAATTACTGAATGCCTGGGACATACAAGTAGTTTTGAAAGAGTAGATCAGCATTTAAGCTGGTTAGTTTCATAAGTATTTAATGACAATGTTTGTATGAAATGAAATGTCTTGTTTTTGTTTGTTTGTTGCTAGAAAATCCCATATTTTCTACTAGCATAAATGTAGGCTTCTATCAAGACCAATGTTTGTTTCTAGAAAATGTATGTACGTATAAAATTTCCAATACGTTTGGAAAACCTCGTAAATCAATGTGTTTTTAATACTCCATGTGAGTTTTATAACCATGCTATTGAATATAAATTCCTATACACAACGTTCTTCAGGCGTTGGAATGTTCTGACGCTTGTCACCCCCAAATGGTGTACTGTAGCTAACATTCAGGGCATGGGGTTGTCAAGCCCGTATAGATCTATACACAAAAACCATGCTCTCCCTCCAAGGGATTCTGGTATATAATACAGGACTTGAAATGTGTACTCGAACGTACGTGAAGTTAATGTCTCACAAAAACTTAGTATAAAAACAGATTTACTTGTGAAAATGTTCGTTTGCTCTTGTAGGTGAAAGTAAACTTCTTGAAATAGTGTTTCTTGTATGTAACAGTTCATGATGTTCTCGCAAAACTATACCTATTATAGTTTTCTAAAAGTGTGTCTCGTTTGTTTAGAAATCCCAAGAAAAATGAATCACTTGTTATGAAAGGATAAATATTTATTTTGCCTAAGATGGACACGTATAGATGCAGTCTAAGCAGAGTGTTTGATTTATATTTATATAAATACATTTTTCATTTCAAAAGATATGATGTTATCGTGATACATTTTGCATACGAAAGTTTCCCTATAAAGGTTATAAATCACATATGATTCTGGTGATAAGACGTGTATAATGAAACTTTATGTAACACACGATAATAATCGTGTGTTTTACTTGTATTCCCCCCCTTGAAGCATATAAAAGCATTTACAGAACATTTAAAAGGTTAATTAAGGGGTATAAACTCACTTGAAAAATCGGAAAAAGGCGAGATGAAAACCGAGCAGAACTTCGACTCGAGAAAGCGGATGTTCTCGGGATTCTCGGGAATCTGAACTCGGGAGCACAAACGACCTTCAGGACTTGAGCAAGGTAACCGGGGCTTCGGGTTAGCATGGCCACGGAAAATGACGCAAGAACACAAGAAAGTTGGGAGAAATTGAGCCCTTTCTTCGGAACCCTCGCATCACTTTTATAGGGTGTGGGAACCGCCTCGGTACGCTGGGCGTACCCGAGTATGCTGGGCGTACTCGTGCGTCACGCATGAGCACATCCTTGACTGCTTCGGACTCCGGATGGGACGGCCTAGCTTCGCATAGGGCGCGACGTGGACGATCCGAGGCCTAGGCCTCGAGTACGTTGGGCGTAACTCGGCTCGACCTGGTGACTCCTCCTTCGGATAATACCAAGACTAAATATTAAAATTTATATTTTTAATATTTAATAAACTTCAAAAATTCATATCTTCTTCATACGAACTCCGTTTTCGACGTTCTTTATATCCACGCGTAGGTAAGACTACGATCTACAACTTTTGTATAAATTTCGTCGGCAAATTTTGAAATTATTTTTATTATTTATTTTTAAAAGGTCGCGATAAGAAATTTTTGTTAGAAATTCATAACTTCTTTATCTGACGTCTGTTTTTGCCAGACTTTTCACCGATGAAATACCATTGTCGAGACCTTCGATTCTCGTTTAGATCATTCCGGCCAAAAGTCGCTCGATCTTCGATTCGAGTTTTAGCTGTCTGTCGCTAAGCCGAAATTGGGAAAATCATAACTTCATTATATGAAGTCAGATTTGGGCGTTCTTTTTACGTACGATCACGGTTTAATGACATCAAACATAGTAGGTAATTATTTAGAGACTTTTTGGAATTTTTTATTTTCGAAGTTAATTTCATTATCTCAAAAGTGGTTACAATACTTGACTTTTTAGGTCATTACATAGAGTTGAAATATCGGGTTGTCACACATAGCATCATCGTACATACCAGGATATCGACCTTAACCAGGTCTCTAACATATATCATCCTAACTACTAGGATGCAGACATAGAAAAGCAATAACATAACAACAACACCCTGATTACAATCCGATAAAGGGCCAGCCTTGGTGTCGTAGACCCTATCGATATAGTGAGCATAACTCACCTCGCAACTGCCGACTGAAAAGATAAGACCGAGCTGCTCCGACCACTGACACAAACTCCACCACCCTGAAATGAGCTCAGCCAACTGTAGATTTCTGATCCCCCCAAGCTTCCTGATACAAGCCTCGAATCTTCAAGCTTAAAGCACCAAAGATCCACCTCCAAGCCCTAATTCACTCAACAATGGGGTCTCCTCACGAATTAGGTTTTTTGGAACTTAAGGGGTGGTAAAGAGGCTGGGGAGAGGATCTTATGTTCTTTATATAGGGCTCAACCCTCGGGACTAGGGTTTTCTCCATACAACACCAACTCGTCGAGTGCACGCATGCGACTCGTCGAGTTGGTCACTTAACACGTGACCTGAAACGCGACTCGACTCTCCGAGTCTATCCGTCAACTCGCTGAGTCGACCTTCTTATTTACACTTTTAGCCCTTCAACTATACCTCTGAATTTCCGAGATGCTACAATAAGTGTTTTTGTATAAGAATTGTATGCCTTTTTGTATAAAGTAACCGAGTTTGTTTCTAAAAAATCCCATATTTCCCATAAATGAATGATAGTTTTAAAAGTTCCAAAACTCGTAAAGCACACGTAGTTTCCATACCTATAATAGTGTAAGTAGATTTATATATGCACATATAATCACTAAGGCATTTGATAGCCCCGTAAATCAAAATGTTTTAATTATTCATGTGAGTTTATAACCGTACTATTGACCAAGACTGCATGTAACAATGTTGTTTAGGCGTTGGAGTGTTATGATATTTGTCACCCCAGACCTGCCGATCTAACTGTAGCTAACATTTTAGGTGTAGGATTGTCAATCCCGTATAGATCTATACACAAGTATCACGCTCTCCCTACAAGAGATTATGGTTTATAATACCTGACTTTAAATGCGTACTTGATTGTACGTGAAATGAAATGTCTCAAAAAAGTTAGTATCATATAGATTTACATGTGAAAAATTCATTTTTCTTGTTAATGAATGTATTTCCTCTTTATAGTGTTTATAGTATGTAAATATCATGTATATCTTGTAAACTATACCTATTATAGCTTTTCGAAAGTGCGCTCTAATAGAATAAGAAACCTTGGTGTATTACCAATTTCGTATGTAAAGTATAACCTTTATAAAAAACATTATTTATCATTTATATCAGATAATGTAGCTGAAACATATAACTATATGTAACGATTTGTATTTTAACAAAAGTTTTTCATGCGTTTCACTTGTATTTTTCCTCCTAAAAGATAGTAAAGACTTAAAAATATAGGGGTATGAACTCACCTGGAAAGTGTGATGATTTGAAGAAAACGAGACTTTTATCGGGCAGCACTTCGACCGGAAAGTGGTATATTTCTCGGGAATCTCGGAGCTTGGATATGAAACTGGAACGTCGGGGTAGTCTCAAGAATCCAGGAGTATGAAATTTGGGAGAGAAAGTCGTGAATTACCAACTAAATCCTGGAAGCTTCACATGCTATTTATAGGGGAGGTCGGGCCTCGTATGCTGGGCGTACACCGAAGTACGCGGAGTGTTCTTCATACGCTGGGCATACCTCGCGTACGCTGCGCGTTCACAGGCGTGACGCCTTCATTGGACGCCAGTCTTCGGATGGGATGGGGGTAGAGGGTATAGGGGAGACGTGGACGATCCGAGGCCCCGCCTTGCGTACGTTGCGCGTACCCTCATACGCAGGGCGTACTCCCTCTATTTGTGTGCCCCAAAATTTTAAAATGCGTAACTTTCGCATACGAGCTCCGTTTTTTACGTTCTTTATATCCACATGTAAGTGAGAATATACTCTACAACTTTTCTTTAGACTTCGTTGGCAAATTTTGAATTTATTTTTTAATTATATTTTTTTAATAGGCCGGGACAGGAAAAATCCGTTAAAAATTCATAACTCCTTCGTCAGACGTCCATTTTCGTAAGAATTTTTATTGTTGTACTACTATTGTCGAGATCTTCGATTCTCGTTTAGGTTGCGTCGGCTATAAAACACTCGATCACTGTTTCCACTGTTTAGTTGTCTACTGCTATTTCAAACTTAGAAAAATCGTAACTTCCTAATACGAAGTCAGATTTGGATGTTCTTTTTCTACACATTCACAGTTTACTATAATCTACGACAGTCGTTTAGATATCTATGGCTAAAATGTATTTTACTGAAAATTGACTTATTACACTTAACAGTGTTTTATTGGTTTTGACTTACATCTTTGATTGGTCATAACTTCTTCAGATAACTCGGATTTAAGTGTTCTTTCTGAAAACCTTGACAGGAAATCAATCATTTTATGCAACCCAATTGAGACATTTGAACATTTCATTTTTTACTCTATTTTTATTATATCAAAAGCAGATTATAATATTTGACTTCTTAGGTCATTACAGTGATTTAAAATATCAGGTTTTCACAACTTGCACCCTACATAGATATCCCTTGTTGATCTGTTTTCCCATTAGCCATTTCCACTGTGAAGGATTCATTGAGTTTCTGGGGTTGTTGTTTTAGTAAATGTTTGAACTTATTACTCATAAAACCTCGTTATGCTCCACTATCAAACAAAATGCATGCATATGTGTTGTTAAGTAGGAACGTATCGGTGACAACAGTAGGGCCTTGGACTGCTTCGCCTTGTCCCAAGGTCAAAACCCTTCCTAATCCTCCATTTCCTTGCATATTAATGTTGAGGCAGTTCCGAGGGAAATGTCCGGTTCTCCCACACCCATAGCAGGTGTGGCTGGACCTAGCATTGTTGTTGTTGTTGTTGTTGTGGTTGTTGTTGTTGTTGTTGTTGTTGTTGTTGCTGTTGTTGTTGTTGTTGTTGTTGTTGTTGTTGTTGTTGCTGCTGCTGTTGCTGTTGCTGTTGTTGTTGTTGTTGTTGTTGTTGTTGTTGTTGTTTCCTTATTGCTGGTTCTGTGGAGGATAGGTTCTACAGTATATTGCTATATGACCTTTTCAGTTGCAACTGGTACAATGCATCTCCCTGCATTCACCGTGGTGATGGAGATTGCATTTGTTGCAATTTAGGAGACTTCCAGAATACTGTCTAGGGGCACTTGGGGTGGATGAGGCTGGAGCATGTGGTGTGGAGGGAATTTGAGTAGTAGCAGCATGAACTGCAACAGTTTGTTGTTTCTTTGACGACTCCAAGCTCTATCATACTTTCCGTTTGTTGTTCCTTCCCTTTTTGTTATCACTTTCCTTTTTGCCTTCGGTTTCCCCTGCTTTATCACCCTTGTTGTTGTTGTGGTCGTACAACTTCTTAGCTAGTCTCTTGGCGCTGTCAAAAGTTTTAGGATTTGAGGCTATCACATTTCCTTCAATTGGGGAGGTTAATCCCCAGATGAATTGTACGATCTTCTTTCCTTCCGAAGTAATCATTTCTTGTCACAATGGAGACAGCTCGCTAAACCTTGATATGTAGGCATCGATGTCGAGTTCCAGAATTTGAGGTTCCATAGCTCTTGCCCCATTTTCTGAATCTCTCCACATGGGCAATACTCAGCCACTAGCATTTCTTTCATCTCTACCCATGGCATGGCATTAGCTATCAGAAGTGTCAAGGCCTCCACATGTCCATTCCACCAGGTGAGAGCTTGATCAACAAACGTGCAGCCTTCAAACCTCACCTTGCACTCCTCAGGGCATCCGGATATCTCAAACACCGATTCTACTTTTCTACCCATCTCTCGAGAGTTATCACGCCCCCTGTACCGTTAAAGGTTCACGGTTTGGCGTTGGTGAAATCTTTGTAGGTACAGCTCTTGGTATGTCCCTGATTCATTTCGTTGTTTGAGCTTCTGTCTCCCTGTTTGTTGCCTCCACCGTTGTTTCCATTGTAAACTGTGCTAGTGTTGTTGTGATTGCAGCTGATACTGTCGCTTGGAATGCGACTGAGTTAATCTCCGATGGCGTCGGGGGCTGATTGTTTCTGCCGATTGGTCTTTGAGGAATATTTATGTCATGCAACAGAAGGATGTTGAGTGCATAGAATAGCTTAGGTTTAGGGTTTTACTATCTAGGTTAATTTATTTGTTTATGCAGTTAGCTTCCAGATTTATAACATAGAGCAAAGAAATAATACATATAGCAGATAACAACATCACGATAAAACACATAGTATCTTCCACTAATAATATCCGCTTTAATACATGAAAATTGGCCTGAAAGGGCATACATAAGAGTACAAAGTTCGGCAAAATAACGACTCTATGAGTAATGTGATCACTAAAACATAGAGTCTACACCACATAACATACTAATCCTGGTTGCACCGAGATGTGTCAGGTGGTGGGGCTGATGACGTGGATGCGCCCTGAAGGCGAGCCACATGTCGCTCTATAGCTCGTAGTCCATCCTCCCAAATCTCTTGACGTATGTGAAAGTTATTGGTTACTTCCTGAGTTTCTCTTTCCGCCCTTTCCACTGTGGCTCACATTTGATTAAGTTGTTCGGCAGTGTCCTGGGCTAAGTCGCCAGTGTTCCGTAACCGCCTCACCATGACAGGAAGTGCCCGATCAGTTGGCCCTCCATTTCTCATATCATAGAATCCCCTGGTCATCCTAAATGGGGGTCGCTGCCCTTGCTGCCTGCTCCATCTCCAAATATCGACACCCCATGGAGGCGTGGGGCCATTAGGGCCTATCCAATGAGCGGGCACCCTAATCGGGTAAGGTGGGTTGATGACCTTGGACTCCGCGTCCGCATCACAATCGTCGTCATCACTGATTTCTTCTGACTCAAAGTCTACCATTGGTTCGAAAAGTCCGTCCTCGACTTCCACTTCAGGCTCTTCCTCAAGCTCCTCTTCGAGGTCTTCTTCGGGTTATTCTTCTTTAGGTTCGAGCCATCCTACATTCCCTTGCTCGGGGAAGTAGGGGTCCCCGAGAAGATGGAATCCTACCATAGCGTCTGTATGGAAGTGCATAAGTATTGGGAATAATTTACACATAGATTACTCCTTTAGTATTTTAGTTAATTTAAGTTGGATCTTATATGCTTTCCCTTTTTAGGCATTTAAAAAGGTTAAGTTTTGTTTCATCGACCATCAAAATTACACCTGGGCACATGACAGTCATACTCTGGATAAATGTAGTTGATCAGACTACATTTACCCCCAATACGGCTACATAACTGTCCGAGCACAATTTTAATTGTCAAATCCTCCAAAGACTTTTATTAAGTGTTATTATATTGTTATTTTATTACGCACAAATAAGTATAAAATTTTATTTTGTTCAGAGTTATTTAGTCCCATTATGTTAATACTTGCATATCATGTATGGTTAGATATGCTAGTTCACTATAAACAAAGCTCTGATACCAACTTGTCACAGCCCCGAACCAGACAATGGAATCGTCCGGGGGCTCGTGTGACTTAAATTGAAATATCATCACAATGATTATATATGAAACATAACATAAACATCACCATGCATTACATAATACAACCGACATTGTTCACATCAAGTACATTGTTTTACATTACATCTTTCAAAACATAAACTGTTTGATGATTTTCACAAAAGACATTCCCGAAACACACTTGAAGGTTCTTCAGGCTAACGATTACCTGAGAATGCAAGTTATTTTGAAAATGGTTAACATATATAATGTTGGTGAGTTCATAATCATGTTTGATTGAAAGATTTTGTATCGTTTGTATAATCCAGAAAATCCGATATTTTCTATAAAATTTTTCTGAGAAATGATGTGATGATCAAGTATAAATGTATGTAACGCCCGCAGATTCGGGCTAGTCACTTTAGAGACGATAAGCATCAAAAATGACTTTTTGATAGAAGTCTATTTAGAAAAAATAATCTTAACTAAGTTTTAGTATATGTCACAAGGTTTCCGTACATGTAAAGAACGTCAGAATCCGACTTATAATGAAGAAGTTATGACCTGTCGAAGTTTCGTGACAAAACCGGCACGAAACTGGGAATCATAAAACGTAAGTTAATGATATAATACTTTTTAGCTTTAGGGTTCTATATGGAAGTTTTAGAGTATGACTCCACCTTTGCGTGGATATAAAGAATGTCAAAAATGGAGTTTGTATGCAAAAGTTATGGCCTTCCAAAGATGCAGCTGTCTGAGAGCATAACACGTGTCAGAAACCCTAATCTGACTGGATTCACGACGTGAAACTAGTC
Source organism: Lactuca sativa (assembly GCF_002870075.4). Classification (NCBI taxonomy): domain Eukaryota; kingdom Viridiplantae; phylum Streptophyta; class Magnoliopsida; order Asterales; family Asteraceae; genus Lactuca; species Lactuca sativa. The sequence continues at coordinate 117,868,929 of NC_056623.2, read as the reverse complement.
AAAGACACTAATCGAGGATAGAAAACGCGTGCCAAGCCTACGGGTGTGATGTGCTAAGAGTTCACGACGTAAACATTCAATTCACGACGTGAACAAGTTGAACGACACATTTCGAGCCTAGAAGACACACGGCAAGCCTAGGGGGTGACAAGGATCAAAGTCACGACGTGAACATACATGACTCACGTCATGAATCTCAAAATTTCACCCTATAAATAGAAAGCGAGGGTATCCGGGAGTTGTTGCTAATTCACACTCTCTTTCGCTCTCTATACCCTCTCTAGCCATCTTAAAACACCCTGAAGCCCTGGTATCATCCCCGACACCCAAAGCAAGTCCCAACGCTCCGAAGTTCCCGAGAAAATTATATTTTCAAGCCGAAACTCTGTCCGCGTGAAGCCCAATTTTTGGGAAAACATCCCTGTTTCATCGAAGAATATTGTTTTTAGGGACGAAGTGTTGTCCAACCGTCATCTTATCAGGTGAGTGTATAGTCACTTTCATCTTACACATAGATATGAAGTATTTTAAATAAAATACGTGCTATATGTATATATTTTGTTTTTTTATGAGTTGGATGTTGAATAAATGTTTTAAACATGCTTAAAATGATTTAAAGTGTATATATATACATACACACACACACACATATATATATATATATATATATATATATATATATATATATATATATATATATATATATATATATATTATCTACAAATATGTTGGGTATAAAATGGGTAAATGAAATAAGTTGATGTGTGATAAAATGAAGAGAGGCCTCGCTTTTGTTGGTGATCTAGTCATCTAGCAGAGTATAAATGACGACCACAGACTTTTCTAGGCAATCCAGTGGAACGTTGGCAGGCTCGCAACCTGTAGGTGTTTGAGAACGACGTGTTCACCGGCGTACTCCATCCCCCTCATGGTTGCCTTACGGACATATATGGCTGAGGAATCCCCTTAGCAGTAAAGTCCATCCCAATGATAAAATCCTTAGACAAGGTCCTTTGTATAGGTGTTTTGGGACGTAAAGTGAGGATAACGGTAATGGGTACTCAGGGTTATTGTGGGTTTATATAAAAATTAATGAATTTATTTTTGATTGATAAATTTATTGTTGTGTGATGAAATTAATAAATTTATTTTTGATTGTTAAATTTAATAAATATATTATTTGTGTGTTGAAAACCCTATATGCTCACTAGGTTCCCAAGCCTGACCCACTGAACTTATTTGTATCACGAGTATCGATACGATGCTACTTACACTGAGAGATTAAAGCGGATGTAGACCACTACTGTAAATGAATATAAGTTCTATTTATGCTTATATTTCAGTATTGACAATGGCATCCCAACGTTTTAATTTGAAGAAAATACATTTCTTCGGAAATGCTTTGATAATAGATTTGTTATGTTTTTTTGGGAACAAATTCCGCATTATATTTATTTAAAAATTTACTCTGATTTTCAAATAATGCATAAACAAATCTTTCTTTTCTGGCCGTGAAATTTGGGGATGTTACAATGTATGTGTCATTTCCATTTCGAAATTATGCGTAAATAAATGAATCCAAAAGTTTCCTTGTTTTGTATTTGTTGTAAGTAGAAGGAGATGAATGATAGTAGTTTCCCGGAAAATCCGATATTTTCTAATTTGTAACAGTATTGTAGTACTTGAATTATTGTATAAATTGTTTTCTATCAACACGATGTGAGAACTCGATTTCCCATGAATGTTTAGATGGTAATGGATCTATATGTGAGTCGTTATAACCATGCATGATACTGACTAATTCGCCTGTCTTGGCATTTTTCCAAATGTCGGTTTAGATCAAGACTTTGTCACGCTAGATTGGCCGAGTCTAACTGTAGCGAACAACTCAGGTGTAGGGGAGTCACCCCCGTACAGATCTATACACAAAATCTCGCTCTCCCTCCAGGAGATTCTGATTATAACTACAGGCTACGGCCAAACACTCAATTGTGTCAACCGACATGTTTCACTAGATCCTAATTATTACCCCACGAATATGTATAACGCTACATGTATTTTGACTACAATCCACCAATTTGTTACATGAATGTGAAAGGATAAAGCCCAACAAACATGAAAAGGGACAACTGTGGCCCACTAGTCATGTAAGTTATTTCTAGGCTCATTAGGTATGCGACGGACACGTTATAGCCCATCATGCATATTATGAATATTCCAAGCCAAATCATCAATGCGAATGGGCCACTAAGGCCCCAAAGCATTTAAAGGCTAATCCAGGCCCATTAGTCATGTAATTGGCTCACCAAGGCCCAATAGACATGAAATGACTATATTGGCCCAATGATCATGCAAATGGGCCACGAAGGCCTAATAGGCATATATAGGGAATACTAGGCCCAATAGTCGTACCTTTTGTTGTATTTCATATGTTTATTATGGTATGATACTTTTTAATTGAACCATTTACCCGTAATGTTATAAAAGTCAAATGTTTAGTTATAACGATATTTTTAGTTTGTAAAAAAATACTATCTTAACCCTTAAGTTATAAAGATTTATATCTTCGGCCCAGTTATTTAATAATTGACAAATTAGGCCCAAAAATACACATTTGACGATTCAGTCCCTTTTTCACGGAAAATTTCATTTTTAACCCTTGTTTAAATAAAATGACATTTTTGGTCCTTTTTGGTGAAAATAACACTTTTAGCCCGTTAAACCATCAACATAGCATTTTTGGCCCAATTACAAATTTGATTTACAATTTCGGTCCAAAATACAATTATTGACATTTCCAGCCCTTATATTGTAAATTTTTACATTTTGGCCCGATTTTCGAAAACTCTACACTTTTGTCCCAATTTTTGAATAAGGGTCATTTTTAGCCTTTATTTTTGTTCATTTCCAGTTTTGAACTCAATCTTTGATTTAATGACATTTTAGCCCCTAAAGTTTGTATTTTTCGCATTTTGGGCCTAAAAACCCTAATGCCCAATGTTTTAGCCCATTATGCTAAAATTTATATCTTTGACCCTTTTTAAAGTATGATTATCATAAATTCTTAATTTTATGCAAATAAAACCATTTTGATCCTTATAAAACCGAAAGTGTCACCTTTTTCCCATACTTTATCATATTGGTTAACATGATACTTATACAATCTTTTTGTTTTATTTTTCACTTCTTAAACATATAAACACTTGTATACTTGTGGTGTGTTGCCTAACATGTTTTAGTTTATGAATCTCACACATCTATGCTATAGATTTTGAGATATACCATGTAATATCACATATTTCACAACAATAACCAAAGAAATCACATGTAACATGCATAAATACATAGATCAACACATAACACTTGTATTATCCCCCCAAAAACAAGTAAAACACAAAAACAAGGGGGTATGAACTCACATTGGGGGGATTGATTGGTTTTGAAGAAGAATGAAGAGATGATGTGATTTTTCGGCCTTAGCAAGCTTTCCTTGTGTGGTTTGCGAGTTTAGAAGGTTTCTAAGAGTATGATCACAAACAAGTGTTTAGAAGGAGTGTTATAACATAAAAATGAAGTTGTATCACTTGGATATGTGAGGAATTACCATTTATTGTTGAAAACTTGGTGTAAACCTCTTGAGATACACTCTAATTCTCGAAAATTTAGAGGAAAGGAGGAGAGTTCTTTAATGAGTTTATGAAAGTGTTTGAAAAGATGAAGGGTGGTGTGATGGAGCTTGGCCAAGCTATTAAGAAGAGAGGAAGGAATGGGATTTTTGCATGATGGGTAATGAGTTTCTTGATACATGTGATTATCTAGTTATTTGCTAGATAATTATGTGTTGTCATCCCCTTATTTCATCATCCATTTATTGTTGTTATTATTACTAATATTATATATATATATATATATATATATATATATATATATATATATATATATATATTAGATATGGTCCAAAAATTTGGGCTAGTAGAAAGAAGTTGAATAGTTTTGGGCCGTTCCTTGTCTTTTCTTGAAATCATGAGGCCCAATTAATATTTTCCGGCACATTAAGCAGTTAATATGGTTCTTGGCCTAATAAATATCCATTAGGGTGATTTAAATCATTTATGGCCCAACAAGGCCCAATAAAGGTAAACTAAACCATTTTAGGCCCACATGGCCCAAAATGTTAAGTTTTATGAATGTGGGTCCATTTAGATCCCAATCAAGGGTTCTAAGCCCAAGATTGTCAAACTGAGTGTTTATTGGTCCATTAGGCCCAATAAGAAATACTCGTTTGTAATGAACTTGAACCAGGATTCTTAGGGTTTCCAACCCCTTAATTGACTATTTGAGGTGTTTTGTATAGAGTTTTGATCTTTACATGGTGATTCTGAACTGAATTTGTTATTATAGAATGAACACAGTGTATAATACCGAGTTAGAGTTACAAGTATCATGATAGTTGATGTTTGCAAGAACACATAATTTCCTAGCTAAGTTGTTGGTTGTGACACTAATGGACTCCTTAATTAGGAGTGAACGGAGAACCTATAGGGAGGCCCTATAGATTTTGTACAAGGCCTTTTGGAAAGGGTCAATGGGTTGCTTAACTCTTAAGTAGGAAATTAGGGTTTCCTCTAGAAACCCTAGCTGCCCTCAGCTATATAAGGAACCACTAGGCTTAGGATTTTCGGCCATTTCATTCTTGGAGAACCCTAGCCAAAAATATAAGAGCCTTCCCTCCTCTCTCTCCTCTCATCCTTTGCTAGTGGTGTTTGTGAATCCGTTAAAGGTGCAACATTTGAGGCACTAATATTTCACAAGTCAAGGATCTACACAAGAAGTTATTATATGCTAAATAGGATCCGTGTGTGCTCAAGACTTCGCTTGACACTTAGCATCCTATACCGATCTTACATTCGCATCACTCACTACAGGTGAGTTGATACCCCTTAAATTATATTTTAAATGATTTTAAATGCTTTTATAGGGGGGAATACAAGTAGAAAAAATATTAGTTATCTAATCAATCACATGTTATTTATAACTGTCAAACAAAGGATTTTCATGTACTTCAAACTATGTTATCAAACAAACTGTTTCAAATCATTTTATAAACTGACATCAAGTCTTCAATATTTATTGAAATTGTTAAACTGTTCAAATTTATTACAAAACTTCTTTTTAAACTTATATATTGTCAAAAGAATGTCTATATATGTATAGTTATATAAAGAAGGTTTAAAGGACTTAGGACTGCTAACTCGCTTTATTTCCTTTTCCTTCTTTGGATGTGGACTTAGGGTATCGGTTATTAGTCTGAATGTCCTCTAAATCTTAATATTATATATATATATATATATATATATATATATATATATGTATATATATATATAAAAGTACTACCAATCAGTTATGTACCTTTGGGTAGCAAACGTATACAATTCATTCATTCAAACTACAAAGATTACTAGCAAACTATAATAGGTATAGTTTAGAGGTTTACTACACACTATCGCTATACAAGTACATTAAGGGAACACTATCACTATACAGAGAACACTATCACTATACAAGTACATTAAGCGTACACTATCATTATATAGAGAACACTATCACTATACAAGTACATTAAGAGAACACTATCAGTATACAAAGAACACTATCACTATACAAGTTCATTAAGAGAACATTATCACTATACACAGAATGCTATCACTATACAAGTACAGTAAGAGAACAGCATCACTATAACAAACTACTATAATAAGTACAATATAACTTAATGTGAGCCACTACTTCATGGCATAACAACCAATTTGTTGTCACATTTTGTAACCAGAGTCTCCTGGAGGGAGAGCGTGAGTTTGTGTATATATCTATACTGGAATGACTATCCTATACCTTGTTGCTCACTACAGTGGGACTTGCAGGTCTACGGGTGACAAATATCATATCTTTTCGACGTCTTACATCGTGGTGTCTCATTTAGTCAATTAAGTATGGTTATAACCTCAGCACATTTTACCTTAATTAAACAATTGGTTTAAGGTAGTTATTACTACAGTAGCTACTATTTACGATATTGTAGTTCATACACATTTTCCCATTATATTCAAGTTGTGATCTTCTCACATAACTGGTAATGTAAACTTTATTTTGGTAATGATAGTCAAACTTGGGAAAGATACTCACCTTTAAAAACAACAAACATATAGAACAGTCGGGTCTTGGTAGAAGACTACTTTTCATACAAGTGGAAAATATAGGATTCTGTAGTAGATTTCAAACATATACAAACTTTTTCATCAAACATTTACAAACACTTTTAGTAAACTTGTAGAAACATTGACACCAAATACTTATGAGCTCAGCAGCTGAAATGCTGATCTACGCTTTCAAAATAACTTGTATTCTCAGGTCACCAGTACACAGGTACCAATGATCAAGTTTTGAGAAGACGGATGTAACACCCAGATTTCCAAAAATAAAATTTTCATTTAATTAATCAATTTAATATTAAAAACACTTGTTTAAAATCTTATTCACATTCAAATTACAAAACGTAGTTTCATTTTCATTATGAAAGAAGACCAGGATCCTCCAAAACTCAACTCTTTCTTCGGTGTGTACAATCGAACCGTTGCCATCCCGCGTTACTGTAAGAACCTGAAACAACGTAACATAAACAACGTAAGCACGAAGCTTAGTGAGTTCCCCAATATACCTTACGCACATACGCCATCCGGCCCGGACCGTTCGGTCCACATAACATTGCCTTCCGGCCCGGATCTTTCGACCCACATAATATCGCCTTCCGGCCCGGATCTTTCGATCCACATAATGTCGCCTTCCGGCCCGGATCTTTCGATCCACATAATATCGCCTTCCGGCCCGGATCTTTCGATCCACATGATAATCGCCTTCCGGCCCGTACACATATACAACACATAATACAAATACTTTAACACATAAAGCACATATATCACATATCATACCTGACCTTTCTGTCACATAATACCTTGCCTTCCGGCCCATATATAAGCATGTATATCACACGTAGCAGCTAACTTTCCATTCATAGCATATAAACATAACACACAACATACTTGACCTTCCGGTCACACAATCAAACCCTTCCGGGTGAGGTATAGTGAGAAGACTCACCTCGCGGACACTGGAAGATAGCAACTCCTGAAATCTCTTGCACTTGATCCTCCGAGCTACAAGCTCCCTGTAACACCATATATCCCTCATTTAATACTTCTATCTTCCATGTTAACTGACCCTAAGAATCACACCAGTCAACTCTGGTCAACAGTCCAATGTCAGCTCGACTGGACTCGGCGAGTTCCCTGGCGACTCGGCGAGTCTAGTCGTCCTTCAATCCTCTGAGATTCCCCTTCTACTCGTCGAGTATCCTCTTTGACTCGACGAGTCACTCCTGGAAGAATCGCGGGGCCACCCCGACTCCACTCGCCGAGTCTGAAGAACAACTCGGCGAGTCCCAGTGAATCTTCAAGCTACTCGCCGAGTCTGATCATCCGACTCGGCGAGTCCATGCCATGCAGTCGATCGAACTGCTTCCTGAGATACATATTTTCCCGCAATACACACTCATGGGACTTCTGGACCTCTAATCATCCTATTACTTGGGTATAAACTTATGTATAACAACATAATAATCCACCAAATCACCAAATGGGTTTCATAAACCCTAATTCCATAACACATCAACATAGCAGAGGATAATTCGAAATATTACCTGAATAACACCTTCTCTATGTCTCCAAACCTCAGAACTCAATCCTCTTGATATTCCTTTGGCCAAAACTCTTCTTCTTCTTGCTTGACAAATTCTTCAAGGTTCTAAAAGCTCCCTCTCCTGCCCTAGACGTCCACAACGATTAAGGGACCTTCTCAGTCGGCCAAAAGGCGAACAATGAAGGCATAAGATCCCTTAAATACTTCCCAAACCGAACGGCTAGGGTTTTCCACTGAACAGCGTCGACTCGCCGAGTCCATACCTGGACTCGTCGAGTCCAGTCGCGAACCCTCGATCAAATCTGCGACCCTACTCGGCGAGTCCGGCTCCAACTCGCCGAGTCCCCCCTTTAAAACACCCTAAAATGCAATTTAGCAATACTTGAGATTTTGGGCTGTTACAATTCTCCCCCACTAGAATTAGACTTCGCCCTCGAAGTCTCGCTCTGAAAATAATTCTGGATGCTGCTCCCGCATCACACGTTTCGGCTTCCCTAGACACTTCCGATCTCTTCCGAGGCCGCTACTGAACCCAATACCAGAGGTACCTCCTCGTTCCTCAGAACCTTGATCTTCCGATCTCCGATGGCCACTGGCCTCTCCATGTAACACAGGCTCGCATTCACCTAACCGTTCTCTAGTAGAACCACTGCTGACTCATCCGCTATACACCCCTTCAATTGCGACACATACAAGTGTCATGGATCCGATCCAATCCCGTTGACAGCTCCAAACGGTAGGCCACCCTTCCTACCTTCGCACCCTCACGAAAAGTCCCAACATACCGAGGCCCCCCATTTACCCCTCATCCTAGATCGAAACACCCGACAGAAATACGAAGTCGCTGACCTGAATCACATACTCGCAACGGCGTCTGCCTGCATAACTTTCCTGTTAACTCTAGACAATCACTAACTCTCTTTAACCTGCTGAGTCTGCTTTGCCAACTAAAGTACGAACTCTGAACTGCTCATCACTTTCTGAAATCGGAAATTACCCAAGATGCACTCTGCCCCAAATCTCGATCACGCCACCCATAAGGGTTAGGAAACCCTGAACCTCCGGATCCCCGATCCAAAGCCCACTTTGCCCATTCCGGACCGACTGAGAGGTCCGTTCTCTCTCTCCGATCAACTCTCACAAGTTCCCTCTTGCCATCACATACACATACTGAACTAGTCCCAACACCCGCAGGTGGAAAGACCCGATACACTGATGATATCCTCGAACATCTCCCAAGATGAACCATCACATCCACCCTACACCCTGATCAGATTCGCACTGAAAATTTAAAATTTTCTCTCTCCATGCATCCCTTCTGAGCCTCAACAGACATCCCAACCGGATGGGTTCCTACTCCACTGCCGCGAACACGATGCTCAAAACCACACTCAAAATACTCTAACTATAACTCTGCTCTGCAGCTTTCACTTTCGTGAACTTGCACCCCTTCGGAGTTACACCTTCCTCCTTTCCTCCTTCTAAGGAACCCTCTTGGCCATAATGTCGCTCCACCCGGTGCCACGGTGCCCGCCCCAAGCGGCACCACCCTTTTCGCGTAACCGCCATCCACATACTCCGGTTCCCATTGCAGGGGCTCTCAATCCCATGCACTCTCTCCACTCATCAAAATCACTGCCTCCGCTAAACAAGATCAACAACCCAGGGCCAGACCTTCCAATGCAATCACACTGCAACATACGTGATCCGCAAATCTCACTAATCCAGCAATACCAACAGAGTCTCCAGGATGACTGGACCGACCCTCATAACACATACTAGCCACTCGAAGCTATATCTCTGTGGGTCCGCACACCCAACTCTGCGAACCCTCAGGTTCTGACTCTGGGAACCTTCCGGTTCCAGCTCTAGAAACATGCACAACATAATCCCGTAGGATTAATGCAGTACAACCATCACGTACCTCAAACGTACCAATACTCTGATCGCAAAATTCCGTTTACTTACTCAAGCTCGATCCCGACCTCCTTTCAGGCCTCCACAATCAAATGCCCTAGGTCTGTATCTCGCCCCGCATACCCAACACTCGCTTTCGTCGGTCTATACTTTGCGCTGACAAACACTGCTGAAACCCAACGGCTAAGCACCCTCACATACTTGTCGATCTCCCGGAGAATTTTACAATTCTCCCCCACTAAAGCACTGACTAACTGCCACCGATTGTCATTAACGACCCTTCGGAACCATCCTGCACAAAGAGAACATTTACCCTCTGACTGCTTCCCACAAGCATAAGCAACCCTCAGCAAAACACCTCTCCTCCCTGCTCAATCCGCTCAAAGGAATCCGATCTTTCAATTATCCACTCCACAACTGCAGATGCTACCCATCATTCAACCCGGTGCCGCATCTCCACTAACAACCCCCACCAACGATAACCAACGAAATTCTCAACAATAATCCGTAACCAAACCCGCAATCTGCCAAAGGATGGATACCACATCGAAAACCGCACAAAGCTATCGGCACTAAAACACCAGACTATAACCATACCAACCATCAGGGAACAACGAATGCCAAAGCGAAACCTAAAGCACCAATCCATAACCATGCCAATCCCGCGGAACAACGAATACCGCATCGAATCCACACTACCAGCACAAACAATACGCCACAACCAACGCAAGCTAATCAAGACCTCAAGACAGCATCATACCCGCAGCTGCCCCCCCCCCCCCGGCACTGCTCCGTCTCCCTCTGCCGCAAGCCGGTAAGCACAACCCTGAGCCCTTGGGCTCTACCCCATCCTGTCCTCCTCCTGAACTCCTCAAGGTGGCCGGTGCTAGAGCCTGCACCGATCCTGCAAAAGCTGTGGACAGTTGACCCTCAAATGTCCAACCTGCCGACACTGATAACAAATCCTGGAATCCCGAATTGACACTGACTGCCGACAATCCCGCGCACAGTGCCCCTCCTTTCCGCACTTGCGGCATGTATCACCGGACCCGCAAGCTCCGATGTAACCCCTTTTTACTCGATCATCGACACCTATGATCTCATGCTCTCCTACTGCATCTCTATACTAAGCACCTGCACTGCTCGAGAACATATCTGGCTTGTAGACTGCACCGCAGCATCATCGTTCCTCTCATCTCAACTCATCAACCCGTATCCAACGCCGGATTTGTCCCAAGAACAGGGACTTACTTTCAATACAGACGATAACTCCCCGCACTGCAAAACTCGTCTGAACTCTTCACTGCTACCACTATAACCCAACCTGCTATTCAACGTCTACGGTCATGGACCGTTTCGGCGCCGACTGCGACTGCATCGGGGCCTGCCTCATCTCACGCTACTGCAACTCAACCTCTAACTCACGCCACATGGCGGCCTCCTGCGATACCAACACGGTCTCGCGTCTCTGCGCAGACACGAACTGTCTGATACTCCCCCTCTTGAGCATACTCGGATTTAGGGACATCTGAGCTTGCTCCGAAGCGAACTCAGGGCAAAACATCACCCTCTCAATAAACACCCCGGTGCTCTCAGTCACCGACTCCAAATCCTGCCTCAGCTTAAAGAACTTCCGAGCCAATCTCTCCTTTTCATCCCGCAGAACAAAGCGAGTACTGAACATCCCTCTGAATTGATCCCATGAAACCGCAGCCCTCTGCGTATCAGAAAATGACCTCGTGGTCAATCTCCACCAATCCTTCGCCCCAAGCCTCAACAGGTTCAGAGCACACCCCACCCTCTGATCAGCAGGGCATAAACTCGTGGATAAACACCCCTCCATGTCTGATAACCATCTCATAGCAACAATCGCGTCCTGAACTCCATCGAATGTGGGAGGCTTCGCATAATAGAAGTCCCGATACTGAAAACCCCGACTAGACCCTTTCTTTGCCGTTGCTACAGCCGCTGTAACCGCCGCGGCAGCCGTCTCTGCGAAAGCCGCATATCGCTCATCAAACTACTTCAATCATAGTGGTCCTGATCGACCCAAACAATTTTGGCGACTCAACCCGCAACAATGCAGCAACCTCATCACGCCGGATCTCGCGAATCCTCGCATCCCGCTCGCTCGTGCTCGTCCGTTCGATAACCGGATAACAAGATAGCCACAAGCATCATCCACTACGAACCATGGTACTCATCCCATGACATCCTTCCTCAACATGCTTTGGTGTATGGTACCTGAACCATAGCACCATTCCTCAACCTGCTCCAATGTATAGCACTCGAACCACAACATCTATCTCAATCTGTTCCGATGTATGGTGCCCTGACCATAACATCACTCTGTATCCGCTCCGATGTATGGTATCCGAACCATAACATCACCCCTCCATCTGTTCCCTAGGACCTTCAGAATGCCCCCTGTATCAAGTATGGGTCCTCTGCTTTCAGTAGTACGGGCCCATACTACCTGCCACATCTACCCATACTTTCCACACGGACCATTCCAGAGTTCCTAAGTAGCTGATAAACCTGCTCTTTCACCAATCTCATCGCGCGTGCTCGCTTTCCAGCGAAATCCTCTACTCTACCAGCGCACTCATCCGACTAGGTTTAATCTCTAGCCCATTCCGCCGTCCTCCCACTTCTTTGCTATCAGCTGCTGAAGAGCTCCTGATGATGCCAAACATCTACCTCCTGAGTATCGTCATACTCACTTAGTAGCTGTCTCCCATCATCGAGAACTCCACAAAGCACGAAGCAAGCAGCATTCGAGCATCGAAGCATACATAGGACTCCTTAGCTGTGATAGCTCCACCTTCTCGGCTCATCCTCGGAAATACCACTGTACTCTGTAGCTCTACCCCTCGTGCGTTCTAACTAGATACTCTCACTCATCACATACACACAAGAGCATAACGCGCATATAACAGCAAACCCTAGCCTAAGGCATCACAAATCAGGCCACTCTAGTCCTAAGATGTGAAATACCTAGCCTGTCTCTAGCATGCAATAATATCTCATAAAGTGCATAACAGATATTTCATAATACAAAAGTAAGAGTATTTTGGGAAATCACCGTTTGGCTCTGGCTGATTGTACACACTGCTCTTTCTTGCTTTCTCTTTGAACTCTTATTCACTTTTAGAAAACCATTATTTGAAAAAAAAATTTCTTACTTCCTCAGTTTGAGTCCAGATTTACCCGTAGGCGCGTCCGAATCCCTCAAACCAAGGCTCTGATACCAATTTGTAACACCCAGATTTCCAAAAATAAAATTTTCATTTAATTAATCAATTTAATATTAAAAACACTTGTTTAAAATCTTATTCACATTCAAATTACAAAACGTAGTTTCATTTTCATTATGAAAGAAGACCAGGATCCTCCAAAACTCAACTCTTTCTTCGGTGTGTACAATCGAACCGTTGCCATCCCGCGTTACTGTAAGAACCTGAAACAACGTAACATAAACAACGTAAGCATGAAGCTTAGTGAGTTCCCCAATATACCTTACGCACATACGCCATCCGGCCCGGACCGTTCGGTCCACATAACATTGCCTTCCGGCCCGGATCTTTCGACCCACATAATATCGCCTTCCGGCCCGGATCTTTCGATCCACATAATGTCGCCTTCCGGCCCGGATCTTTCGATCCACATAATATCGCCTTCCGGCCCGGATCTTTCGATCCACATGATAATCGCCTTTCGGCCCGTACACATATACAACACATAATACAAATACTTTAACACATAAAGCACATATATCACATATCATACCTGACCTTTCTGTCACATAATACCTTGCCTTCCGGCCCATATATAAGCATGTATATCACACGTAGCAGCTAACTTTCCATTCATAGCATATAAACATAACACACAACATACTTGACCTTCCGGTCACACAATCAAACCCTTCCGGGTGAGGTATAGTGAGAAGACTCACCTCGCGGACACTGGAAGATAGCAACTCCTGAAATCTCTTGCACTTGATCCTCCGAGCTACAAGCTCCCTGTAACACCATATATCCCTCATTTAATACTTCTATCTTCCATGTTAACTGACCCTAAGAATCACACCAGTCAACTCTGGTCAACAGTCCAATGTCAGCTCGACTGGACTCGGCGAGTTCCCTGGCGACTCGGCGAGTCTAGTCGTCCTTCAATCCTCTGAGATTCCCCTTCTACTCGTCGAGTATCCTCTTTGACTCGACGAGTCACTCCTGGAAGAATCGCGGGGCCACCCCGACTCCACTCGCCGAGTCTGAAGAACAACTCGGCGAGTCCCAGTGAATCTTCAAGCTACTCGCCGAGTCTGATCATCCGACTCGGCGAGTCCATGCCATGCAGTCGATCGAACTGCTTCCTGAGATACATATTTTCCCGCAATACACACTCATGGGACTTCTGGACCTCTAATCATCCTATTACTTGGGTATAAACTTATGTATAACAACATAATAATCCACCAAATCACCAAATGGGTTTCATAAACCCTAATTCCATAACACATCAACATAGCAGAGGATAATTCGAAATATTACCTGAATAACACCTTCTCTATGTCTCCGAACCTCAGAACTCAATCCTCTTGATATTCCTTTGGCCAAAACTCTTCTTCTTCTTGCTTGACAAATTCTTCAAGGTTCTAAAAGCTCCCTCTCCTGCCCTAGACGTCCACAACGATTAAGGGACCTTCTCAGTCGGCCAAAAGGCGAACAATGAAGGCATAAGATCCCTTAAATACTTCCCAAACCGAACGGCTAGGGTTTTCCACTGAACAGCGTCGACTCGCCGAGTCCATACCTGGACTCGTCGAGTCCAGTCGCGAACCCTCGATCAAATCTGCGACCCTACTCGGCGAGTCCGGCTCCAACTCGCCGAGTCCCCCCTTTAAAACACCCTAAAATGCAATTTAGCAATACTTGAGATTTTGGGCTGTTACAACGGAGCATATTCAAGACTCGTCTTTTATTTTGATTACTCATTTTTGGTGTCTTATTACTATTAAAGAACACGCTTGTATTAAATTATACTATTAATGCAATGGATGATGTTGTTGCTTGTTTACTACTTTGCATTGTTATGATACTGTACATGACGTCCTCTGCCCCTGAACATTTCTGCCGTTCCGGTTTTAGGGTGTGCCAGATTGGTATCAGAGCGTTGTTTATAGTGAATTGAGTGTATCAACCGATAAAAGATATACAAACTATAAATACATTAAGATTTCAATACTCTGACCAATAGTTTTTACTTTCTAAGTACTAAAATACTTAACTAAAAGTATACATAATTACATACCTACATACTTACTACAGAACAATGTCATACCAGAACAGAACAAAAGTAATTAGATGTTGGATACTACAGTCAAACCTGGGCAGTTATGTAATCATATCTCAGATCAATATAGCCTGATCAACTATATTCGTTTGAGATAAGATAAACGTGTGTTTGGGAGTGATAATGGTGTTGCAACAGGTCCAAAACTTACCAAACTATACATATACATCTTCATATACAGAAGAACATTAGAACAAACATAAACTAAAATACTATAGGAGTATTTTAGGCACTATTCATTCAAAGAACAAACTTTATGAGAACAAAAGGCTTTTACTGATAGTTCTATGAGTACCAAGTGCATGCAACATGGTTATATACAATTAGGTTTCATAGACTGAGAATGGGTGGTCTAAGCTTTATTTCTTTTTCCTTGTTTGGATGTGGACTTAGAGTAGGATCATTTATGCGAAGGTTTATTCGACCCAAGTAGTATATAATTGGTATGCACTATATTTTCATAGAAGGGACCAGTAAGAGTCATATTAATTAAAATTATCTATAGGTTTCTCTTATAGAAACTTGTAATTGTTTATCGCTTTAATTAGAAATTGCTAATTATTCCTTCCCCTTATTTCTGGTCAAGACAAATGGCTCGATTTCATCTCCCTGGATATCCATACTTCCCAAATCAAGGAAATGTTGGTTGGCTCGATGCCGAACTAGAAGAAGAGCTTGCAATCCCCTTAGATGATGAATTTGCCGAAGATTTCCCAGAGGATCTTGACTCTGAGCCTGAAGTTGAGAATCTACCCCTGGAAGCTCCAATCTCGAATCCTAACCCTCGTCCGACTTTTCTAGGCCCGACGCCTCTGTGGGCCATAGGCATAGACAGGTGGTGTAATCAACAAGGTCATAAGCGCCCCTACCAAGGAGACCGAAGCTTCTACAATCTAGAAGTCGGAGGGTCAGCCGATAGAGCACTTCTCGTGCTGGTTCGTCGTATTGCTCGTAATACGGAATAGGGAAGAACTATCGTTGATCGCATGATGCAGAGCGAAGCTACCGCTGGAGTCGATGATGTCCGTCTTCATAATCTGGAAGCCCAGCATGGCGCGACGAGAGATCGTACCAACTTCTAACAAGGAGAACTTGCGGCATCCCAAGCCGAAGTTCGAGAATTACGTGATCGTCAGTTGGCACATGATATACGTATGTGTGAACTAGAACGTCGTTTGTCTAAATCCAAAGCAGGATCTATCAGGAAGTAGACTGTACTCTACTCTTTCGTTGGATATAAATTTGGTCTATGTATAGATGCTAGTATTAATTTTCCGCATATGTTAACACCTTGAACTTTCAGTCTATTAGGTCTTTGTGCTGTCAAAATTTTCCTACTTCTGATATGATGTAAGACCTACACTCAGGTCAATTTTCCCGAACTCATTACATCTTTAATATCAATGATATTGGCAGAAAACTAATCTCTTGTGGAAATCTTTGTCCAAGTATTTTCATTCTTCAATCACTAGAACTCTGTAGAACTCATAATCTCATCTGTTTGTTGAACTATGGCGATTTAGTTTATGGAAATCATTCGTTAACTTCACTATTGAATTCTTATCATTGTGTTCATCTTTTTAAGCTTATAGTTGAAAGATGCCTCCTCGTAAATCAAAAAGGCGTAATTCTCCAATCAACCAAGTCCCCGGCGTTGTTGTGGGCCAAGCTTGCTACGGTTGTGGCGAGGCAGGCCACTATGAAAGGAACTGCCTGAAGGCAGGGAACGCTGGCGGAGTAGGAAGAGTTTTGGCTATAGGCCACGAGGAAGCAGTAGCCTACCCTACTATGGTTACTGGTACGTTCCACATTGATAACTCTTATGAACGCATACAATTTGATAGTGGAGCAGAGAGGAGTTTCGTGAACCAGAAATTCACTCACTTACTTAAACAAAAACCACGTGCACTAAAGGAATCATTCGTTGCAGAAATTTCTAACCGAAAGACCGAGAGCACTAACACTATATACATAGGTTGTACTTTAACTCTAGATAGCCATTCATTTCCAATCGACCACATGTCAGTCTCAATTAAAAGTTTCTACATCCTAATCGGCATGGATTGGTTGAGTCTTCATCGTGCTGACATCATGTCTTATGAGAAGGCTGTTTCCCTGAATCTACCATCTAGCGAAACTCTAGTAATCCATGGTGAGAAACCCGACATGATCTTTCGTATCATGTCGAGTATACAAGCTCGGAAGTGCATACGAAAGGAATGTCATGCATTCCTTGCTCATGTTGTCGATATGAGCCAAGAGACGAATGACATAAAGAACATACCAAAAGTACGCGACTTTCCCGACACTTTTCCAGAAGAACTACCAGGATTACGGCCACAGCGTCAAGTCGAGTTTCGAATCGACTTAGCTCCAGGGGATACCCCAGTAGCCAAATCGCCCTATTGTCTAGCACCAGCTGAGATGCATGAACTATCTAGTCAAATTAACAAAATGCTCAGCAAGGGCTTTATTAGACCAAGCTTCTCACCCTACGGAGCCCTGGTCTTGTTCATAAAGAAGAAAGACGGACTGTTCCATATGTGCATTGACTATAGAGAACTGAACAAACTTACCATTAAGAATCGTTACCCTCTACCTCGCATTGATGACTTATTCAATCAACTTCAAGGGGAGAATTGCTTTTCTAAGATAGATCTAGGATCCGGGTATCACCGGTTATGAGTGCTAAAGGAGGATGTCCCCAAGATAGCCTTCAGAACTCATTATGGACACTATGAGTTTGTAGTGATGTCGTTCGGATTGACCAACGCACCAACAATATTCATAAATTTAATGAATAGGGTGTGCCGTCCTTACATGGATCAGTTTTTCATTGTCTTCATAGATGACATACTTATTTACTCTCGAAGTAAGGAGGAACATAGTCAACATCTATGGAAAGTATTAGAAACACTATGATTAGAGAAACTATATGCAAAGTTCTCTAAGTGCGAGTTTTGGATTCGAAGAGTCAAATTCTTGGGTCACGTTGTTAGTGAAGAGGGAATTCACGTGGACCATTCAAAAATCAAGGCCATTGAGAACTGGTCAGGACCGCAGAAACCTACAGAAATTCGTAAATTTTAAGGTCTCGCTGACTACTAGCGCAGGTTCATACAAAACTTCTCTAGGATCGTGAAACCGCTTACTACATTGACCCAGAAGGGCGTGGCCTTTGACTGGGAAGAGAAACAAGAAAGAATGTTTCAAACGCTAAAGCGAGACTTATGCAGCGCACCGATACTATCCCTTCCCAAATGGATAGATGACTTTGTGGTTTATTGCGATGCATCCAACCAAGGGTTTGGTTGTGTTCTTATGCAACGATGTAAGATCATCGCCTATGCCTCGAGACGGCTAAAAATACACAAGGTCAGCTAAACCACGCATGATCTTGAGTTAGGAGTAGTGGTATTTGCTTTGAAGATCTGGAGACACTACCTGTATGGTACAAAGAGCACTATCTTCACAGACCACAAGAGCCTTCAACACATATTCAACCAAAAGGCACTCAATATGAGACAACGATGGTGGGTCGAGCTACACAATGACTATGAATGCAAAATTCGTTATCATCCTGGTAATGCTAACGTGGTAGCTGACACCCTAAGTCGAAAAGAATACTCTGGTCGTAGAGTCAAATCACTGACTATTACTATCCATTCACACTTGTCCACACAAATTAAGGAGCCTCAACTAGAAGCCTTGAAACCTAAAAATGTGGCGGGTGAATCTCTGAGAGGGATGGATAAAACTTGGAAGTCAAGGATGGCGGAGCCTTATATCTCATGGACCGTATCTGGGCACCGAGACATAGTGGTTTTAGAGACTTGGTCATGACTGAAGCACACAACACTAGATATTCCGTCCACCCAGGTTCAGATAAGATTTATCTAGATCTTAAAAATTTATACTTGTGGCCTAACATGAAAGCAGCGATTGCTACCTTCGTGAGTAAATGTCTTATTTGTGCAAAGGTTAACGTTGAATAACGAAAACCCTCAGGTTTGCTACAGCAACCGGAGATACCGGAGTGGAAATGAGAGCAGATTACTATGGACTTCATAATCATGTTGCCCAAGACAATGGGTGGACTTGATACCATTTGGGTCATCATCAATAGATTGACCAAATCCGCGCATTTCCTACTAATCAAAGAGACCGACAAGATGGAGAAACTGACTAGAACTTATATTAGGGTGATCGTACGACTGCATGGTGTTCCCATATCCATCATATCTGATTGAGATGGTAGATTCACTTCAAAATTCTGGCAGTCGCTATAAAGTTCCCTAGGAACTAGGCTGAACATGAGTACAAATTACCATCCGCAAACGACGGGCAAAGTGAGAGAACTATACAGACTTTGGAAGATATGTTGTTAGCATGTGTGATTGACTTTGGAAAGGCATGGGATACTCATTTACCCATTGTCGCGTTACCCTACAATAATAGTTATTGCACGATCATAAAGGTTGCTCCATTTGACGCCCTCTATGGCCGAAAGTGCAGATCCCCTCCGTGCTGGGATGAGGTGGGTGACACACAGTTAGCTAAAGGATGAGTTCCTGATAGCACTCTCACAGGTTCGAAAATCATTCGGGAAACGACAGAGAAGATCGTTCAGATTCGTGAATGATTAAAAGCCTCTAGAGATAGACAGAAAAGCTACGCTGACAAAAGAAGGAAACCTTTGGAATTCCAGGTTCGAGACCGAGTTCTATTGAAAGTCTCACCCTGGAAGAGCTTGATACGCATCAGAAAGCATGGAATGCTAAATCCAAGATACGTAGGGCCTTCCGAAATTCTTGCAAGAATTGGCCCTATAGCTTACAAACACAATCTACCTCGTGAACTCAATAACGTACATTCTACTTTCCATGTCTCGAACTTGAAAAAGCGTCTGTCCAACGAGACTCTTGTAATCGCACTCGACGAGATCGAGATCAACAAGAGCCTCACCTTCGTGGAAGAACCAGTAGAGATCATGGACCTAGAGGTCAAGTAAATGAAGAAAAGTCGTATCCCGATAGTGAAGGTTCGCTGGAATGCCAAGCGAGGATCTGAATTCACTTGGGAGCATGAGGGTCAAATGAACCTGAAATATCCTCACCTTTTTACTTAGTTATTTGTAACTGCTTAATTACTTAAACTATAATTTGGGGACGAAATTTTCTCTAATGGGGGGATGATGTGACAAGCCAAAATTTCTATCTTGTACAACCATTCAATTTAATCAAAGTCGGACTCGTTTTTGTTATCTTTTAGCATTGTTTAGGGTCTGTTTGAGTGTGCTAAGCATAGTACATTCAAGGATCGGGTGTTAGGAAGTATCTGCTAGAGGACACTATACATCATTCATGCCATAAACTCCATCATGAGGAGTTTGCGGTCGTGAGCTAGAGTTCACAGCCATAAACACCTCCTTGGTCGTGAACTCATACCCATATATGAGTTATGCCTTCATTTCTAGTCATTTCTTACACTTCCAAGTCAATCTCTCTCAACTATCATCACACTTTCACCTTGATCTTCCGCAATGTAAGCATTCCTTCCATGTTATTAGTTGTTATCCTTCTTGATCTAGTATCACCCTTTGATTTCATCCGTGAAAACATCTATTTTAGGTTAGATCTTCAAGAACACCAGGAACACCAAGAACACCTACTAGTTCTTGGGCCGTGAACTCCTTAGAAGCCTTTAAAATTGTGAGTAACACTTCTATCTTCTAGTTAGGATTGATAAACACATGATTCCAAGCCTTGAAACATCATATAATACATGAACACCAAGAGTTTATGGCCGTAAACTCTTTCATGGCCGTAAACCCTTGTGCTGGTGCATGTTATGGCCTCAAACTCACTTCAAGTCCAAGCTTAGAGCCGTGTACACTTAGGGAACACTAGTTAGGGACATGAAGCAGCTCATTTGCAAGTTTTCCCCATGAGTGTACGGCCATATACTCCTTGGCCGTAAACACAATGGCTGTAAACTCCATTGTGTGGTCGTAAACCCCTTAGATACAATCCTTCGTGATTGTAGCACTTCAATATAAGTGTTTCCTAGTCTCTAAGGTGATTCTCTATCATGATTAGTTGCTTAAATACTAATTATATACATACATATATATATATATATATATATATATATATATATATATATATATATATGTTATTATATGCTAAATAGCGTCTATATATGCTCAAGACTTCACTTGACACTTAGCATCTTATACTGGTCCTACATTCGCATCACTCATTACAAGTGAGTTCATACCCCTTAACTTATCTTTTAAATGAATTTAAATGCTTTTATGGAGGGGGGGATACAAGTAGAAAACATATTAGTTATATAATCAATCACATGTGATTTATAACTGTCAAGCAAAGGATTTTCATATACTTCAAACCGTGTTATCAAACAAAATATTTCAAATCACTTTATAAACTAACATCAAGTCTTCAATATTTATTCGAATTGTTAAACTCTTTAAATGTATTACAAAACTTCTTTTTAAACTTATATATTGTCAAAAGCATGTCTATATATGTAAAATTATATAAATAAGGTTTAAAGGACTTAGGACTGCTAACTCGCTTTATTTACATTTCCTTGTTTGGTAGCAAAGGTATACAATTCATTCATTCAAACAAAAAAGATTACTAGTAAACTATAATAGGTATACTTTAGAGGTTCACTACACACTATCACTATACAAGTACATCAAGAGAACACTATCACTATACATAGAACACTATCACTATACAAGTACATTAAGATAAAACTATCACTATACAGAGAACACTATCACTATACACGTATGTTATTAAAACACTATTACTATACAGAGAACACTATCACTATACAAGTACATTAAGAGAACACTATCACTATACTAGTATAGTAAAAGAACACTATCACTATAACAAACATATTATAATAAGTATAAGATAACTTAATGTGAGCCACTACTTCATGGCATATCAACCAATTTGTTGCGTCAGATTTGGTAACCAGAGTCTCCTAGAGGGAGAGCATGAGTTTGTGTATAGATCTATACTGGACTGACTATCCTACACCTTGCTGCTTGCTACAGTAGGACTTGGAAGTCTACAGGTGACAAATGTCATATCTTTTTGACGTCTTACATCACTGTGTCTCATTTAGTCAATTAAGTATGATTATAACCTCATCACATTTTACCTTAATTAAACAATTGGTTTAAGGTAGTTATTACTACAGTAGCTACTATTTACAATAATGTAGTTCATACACTTTGCATTGTTATGATACTGTACATGACATCCTAAGCCCCCGAACGTTTCCGCCGTTCCGGTTTTAGGGTGTGACAGTAATCATTAAAACCCCTTTTGTCATATGGTTTTTGAAAATTGTATGCTAGATCTGGGGTTTATTTCTTTGGTATTCAATTACATGTTTAACCAGTGAAAAACTTAGATCCAATGAATTAAGGTTTCATGAACAAATAGGATGTATTTATGCTCAAAAGCCATCAATTTATACACCAATAATAGAGCATTGTATGTTTTTTGAACAAGTTTGCTTAGAACACTTTCAGTGAAGGATATGAAAGAAGTGAAAGCAACAATTATTAAAATATTGTGCAAATTAGAAGTGATATATTGTGACAACCCAAAAGTTTCCATTTAGTAAAACCATCCACGGCAATCGAAGTCAAATCCGTTCTGCTAACTTTCCAACTTTTGGGATAAGTTTGAGCAATTCAGGATTTACACTTAAGGAGATATCAGGAGAGAGGATGCACTTGGGTTTTTTTGTGCAACTCTATTATTCCAAAACTCTATGATATTAGAGTTCATTGCGTGAATAAAATATTTTCTGCCAAAAATCCCAGGACTATATATAGGATTTTGAGCCAAAGTTATTCATTAGCTACATTTCGAACTAGAGAAAAGCCATTTTCTCTCTCACGGATCTTCGTGTTTTCATCCAAATTGTGAGTACCTCTCTCTAGTTGTATTACATAGCTTACTAAGTGACTAAAAACATAGAAATCATAACAAAACAACAAGATTTGGGAGTTTACCACCCAAGAACAACTTGGAGAGTAAACTCCTTTATATGGGCCTAAGTGTGCCCAATGTCCCTCCAAGCCTTGGGACTAAACCTAGAGACTACCATTACTTGTTTTAGACCCCAAAAACATTAAGAAAAAAGACTAGAAGTGAGTTCACGGCCAAGGAAGTTCTTGGGCCGTAAACTCCATTTTAGGGTGCCAAAATGCCCTAATTGCCTTCCATAAGCCAAGAGACAAGCATAGCCCTTTACCATGATGTGTCTAGGACCCAAAGCAACCAAAATACCAACACCCATAGGTGTTTACGGACGCAAACACATGACCAAATGGTCCATGGGCCGTAAACTCAAGTTAGGGGTGTTTTGATGCCACAAACACTTCCAAAGGCTTAGACTTGAATTTAGGATGCTTCTTTATGACCTTTAGGACCCTCATAAACATAAATGGCCATGAGTTTATGGTTGTAAACTCACTAGGGCCGTGAACACCCCAAAAGTGCCAAAGGAAGTGGTCTTTCTCATCCTAGGGTAGAACTAATGTCCCATAATCATCCCCTAGCCTTCAAACTTGCATTAACACATGAGTAACCATGAGTTTACGGCCGTGAACTCATGGTAGTAAACTCATGTGTGTGCCTTTATACCTTCCTATGTTGAATCACATGTGATTCCAAGACTTGGTCAAGGTGTTTCCTAGTCCCGGAAGGTGTTTCCTTTCATATAGTTGTTGTAAACACCATATTCATGTCAATATGTGTCCTTATATGTCATTTAGGACTTATTGTGCCTCGGGACTTCATTCGTGGAACTTCTCATCCGTACGCGCATACCCGTTTGAATCACCCACATCAGGTGAGTTCATACCCCGTAATGAATCATTTATCTATTTTAAACTGTTTTAAGAGGGGGAATACATGTTGAACACAATGATAATTTTGTAAACATTTGTTGTTATACATTCTTCAAAATGTTACTTATGTGATTTATAAGTCGTCTTTGCATTTCAAAACTCTTCTAAAGGTTGTGTTACTTTATAGTTGTATAGAACTTCGTTTTTAAAGTATAAGCATAACTTGGTAGACAAATGAGTCTTTTCATCATCAGTACAGTTAGAACATTAGTAAACTATAATAGGTATAGTTTAGTAGAATACTATTCATTACTTCTAGTACAATGAAGCACACAAACAAACAATACCAGAATAGAACAAACAGTGAAGAGAATCAAACAACACCATAACAGAACATAACTAACAAGTTAATTTGCTATAGCATGACAACACGCAGATAGGATCTAATTATACCAATGAATCTCTAACGCATTAGTGATAGTTATATTCGGTATACATGATCATATAACTTTAATGTGAATTACACGTCTTGCATGGATTTGCTAGGGTCGTGTTTGCTTCCCTCAATCTCCATACATAACAGCGGTTAGTAGGGGTTCCAACTTTCACTTTATGACCGTAATAAAACAAATATGTTTTTAAGTTGATATTACCTCCGTATGTCATTATAAACGACATCAGGTTACTCATTTCTCCCATTACTTTCATAAAGTGTCAGTAACACTTGAAGGTTAATCTATTCTCTATTCGAGATAGGTTATAAACTAGGGAGAATATACTTTACACTTGGCAAAGGAACAGCATAGTCTTGGTAGAAGACTGCTTTCATAACAGTAGAGTCTTGGTAGAAGACTGCTTTCAAAACAGTTGGGTCTTGGTAGAAGACTGCTTTCAAAACAGTCGATTCTTGGTAGAAGGCTAATTTTAAAAGTTAGGACCATGATGCTAACTTTATGATTTCGTAATGTATGCACTATAGGATACATATATGCTAAGTAGATTCCGACAGCTAATAGGATGTGTGTTCTTCGCTGTACGTCCTGTTCCCGTTGGATGTAGGTTTACACCGAGGTCACCCAATCTATTATCTACCCGAATCTATATATATTTATGCTTAGTATACATTAAATCATCATAAGTGTACCAGGTATGGATCAGGTCATAGGACACAGGGTCAATGCACACTTTTTCTAGTACAAAACTTTCGTTTCAAAGTCAGTACTTTTGGTATACAAAACTAGCGATTTCCCAGTTAAGGGCTTAATCGATTTTATTAAGCTAGTACAGTTTTAAAGACTTTAAGTGAGTTAACTCTATAACACCTTAGTTTATACACCATGTTTATATATAAAACTAATATTCGACAGCTAATAGGATGTGTGCTCTTCGTTGTATGTCCTGTTCCCGTTGGATGTGGGCTTACACCGAGGTCACCCAATCTACTATCTACCCGACACCAAATTATATATAGCAGTATAAACAAAGTTATTATAAAAGTAATCACCATGGTCAATATTTTACTATAAGAAATATAGGTTTTCTTAAAAGGAACTATCCATTATATATAAAGGAACCATTACGAATAACTCCATGAGTAACAAGTGAATACACCATGGTTATAGGACAACGATCTAACAACCAATGGAATGTGTGCTATCCGCCTTACTTACTGTACCCCGTTGGGTTGTGGGTGAGGGCAGATGCACACAATCGATTGTTTGTTTACTCCAAGTATATATAACTTATACCCACTTATTACGCATAGAACGGCTTGTAGCGTCATTTTACTCAACTCCCATTTTAAGTAGGAAATATATGATTTTCTAGAGGAATAGGGAAACTTTACAAAACAACACCTTACAGCTTACAGCACTTTACATATACATTTTTAACCACATTTTTACAGCTTACTCACATCACTAAAATCTTATGAACTCACTAGCTTAATTGTTGATCAACTCTTTCAAATAACTTGTATTCTTAGGAGACTATTAGACAAGTGCTCGTGCTGGGACGTCAGAAGATGGAGCATTATGGCTTCAAGTCTTGTTTTGTTATTTGTTTATGACTTCTATGTTTTGTTAACACATACATTGTAAACACTTTCTTTCTAAATGAAATGTTTGTTCATTACTTGCTTACCATATACATATCTCGCGATACTTGACATGACGTCCTCCACCCCCGAACGTTTCCGCCGTTCTGGTTTTGGGGTGTCACATCTATCCTCCTGCATTTTTTGACACTATGGTTCATTTAGTTTTGCATTTACATGATGAAGCTATTTGTGGAGGCCCATTATGTATGAGATGGATGTATCCCTTCGAAAGGAATATGAAAAAACTAAAAAAATTGTGTCAGAAACAAGGCGAGGCTGGAAGGTTCTATAGTTGAGGGTTATGTCGCTGAAGAGGCATTATCATTTTGTTCTATATACCTTGAAGATGTTGAGACTCGATTAAATCGCCTCGAAAGAAATGAGGATGTTGTCATAGAAGAAACAAAGTTATGGGTGTTTTAGTCTAAGTGTTGGCCGGCTAGCACAAAGAAAATGAAAAATCTCAGCCTAGAGGAGAGAAAATGTCTACATTGGTTTGTGCTTGATAGTTTTGCGGATGTCAGAAAGTATATTGTGTAAGTGTTTTTATCTTTTAACTCATTGTCTGTTTTTTAATTTCTCATTTTTTCTTATATATATATATATATATATATATATATATATATATATATATATATATATATATATGTAGTGAATTCAAATCATTACATCCTGAAAGTCATGAAAAAACCGAATTCCCTAAATTGTTCCTTCATAAGGTCTATGATATGCAAAAAAAAATCTCCAGATCGATACTCCTGAGTTTATCATAAACTGACTCGTTTTGAAGAAAATCTTTTATTTTTCTTATAGTTTTTCGTTAGTAGGTATTTTTGGGAAGTGATATCAAGATAAAGTGATAATGGGCAGTCTATACCAGTGTAAGGGACTAAATCTGACTTGTCTAGACTCTGTGTTCAATGTGTTGCTAGGCACAAAGGATTTGACAGTGTGGATTTAGATAGGATTGTTTGGACTGACCATACGACGCTCGGGTAGATTGAGCAGTGAGATAAACATGGGAACCCACATGATACATTAAAATTAATACGCATCTAGAATTGTGGCTTAACTTTTCCTTGATGTATGGACTTATGTCCTTAATTCTGGTTCTGATATGGTGACTGGGGGGTTCTGATAAAGTAGGTTTGTAGGAAATTATTTTCATGCTTTCTATCTGTTAGTCATATGTTGCTTCCTCTGCGTGATTGGAAGAGATCCGACCTAGAATGCTACATATGCAACTCTATTTCTACAAGCCTCCTTATCTATGAAACTATTTATATCTGTTAGCCATATGATGTCTCTTGTGCGTGATTTAAATGATCCGACCTGGAACACAGCATATGCAACATTCTACGTCTCAATCCCTCTATCTCTGTTAGTCATATGTTGTCCCCTCAGCGTGATTGAAATAGATCCAACCTGGGACACAACATATGAATGTATTTCTAAATCTGACTTCCTCCTTAATAATTGTTTACTCATCTAAAGTAAGGAGTCCTTAAGAAGTTCTTGATAACCAGGTTATATCGGGAAGTGGGGAACACGTTCTAGTGCAACTAAAATTGAACCATTTAGAGGTTGTATGTAGATCTCGCTGCTTAATTTAAGTGGACAACAATACCCATGTTCGTCGTCAACTAAATGGTTTACTTAGAAAAGTTTACCGATATCCTTCATGTTTAAGTGGACCACAATACCAGCAATTGACCAGATCTATTCATGAAGGTGAAGGTACTGATAAACAAGTTAAGAATGTCTCACAACTTTGATGCTAAATATTTTTTGTTTTTGTTAAATTTGTTCATAGTTTTCCTCTATGCACAAATTTAGGGGGAGAATAAAAAAAATTCAAAAATCAGAAAATTAAAAATCCAAAAGTAGTGTTATTTCTGGTTTACTTCCTGTTCAGAAAATATAAAAAAGCCAAAAATATTGTGTGCTAATTTTTCTTTTAGTTTTGTTTTGTCTTGAAAAGTAAATTCAGGTGTATATGAGAATCATGGAGACTGTATCGAAGATTTTCTGAGCCAAGGCTTCATCCGTGATCTTCGAAGAATTTTCATTCGAAGGAGCAAGAAATGAAGATTATTCTTTCTAAATTCAATCTTTCAACCTCAGAAGCAATGTGAAGCTATTCTTGAAGATTATGTGACGAATTGCATTGAAGCCTCCTTAATCAATTTGCTGCTATCTATATACCTGCTGAAGTGATCCAGAAAATTTGTTCTCTCTAAAGATTCTCAGGCTGAAAGCGCTATCTTTCAAGAATCAGTACATCAAGCCTCCTAACCTAATGTGCGTTAAATGTCAAATTCTGAATAAAATCCCAACTGCTCAAGATGAAGTCATTTATTGAAGATTCATCAAGTTCACCTTGATGCTGTGAAGAAATCGAAGATAAACGCTGAAGCCAAGCTCCCAATGAAGATTAACAAGAAATGCCAGCTACGTTTTTATGGGGAGATTGTTGGGTCAATTAGAAAAGAAAGCTATAAACCAAGGGGGAGTTTGTTAGGTCAAAAATATGGTTTATACTTTTCTTTTCTAGGCAATTGTATTTTTTTCTATAATATAATATGTAATTCTTGTGGCTGTCGACGGCCGTACATGGGCGGTCGTACATGGGTGTACGGTTGGTGGTGCTAAACTAGAAGTCTAGTGCATGTGTTAGAATATAGGAGTATACAGTCAAAAGAGAGAAGAGAGAGAAAGGAGCTTAAGTATGTGTGAATCTTGTGTATGGAGCATCAATCTTATTGAATACATACAAGATTCACATTAATCCTCTTCTCCTTCTCTTCAATTTTGATCTGGCATCACCCGTTTGATCATGATTATGCACCATCAAACGGACCGGATTGATGCACAAGCAGATTGCGGACTTACAATCCACAAACTAACACCACAAGGCTCAAGAACACACAAAAACGGCTAGGGTTTCGAGTTAGGGTTTGTTCTGGATGATGGGGGCTGAGTTGGGGTGTTATAATATGTTTAAATAGGGTGCAAACCCTCAATTAAGCGTTTCACTGAAACAACATCTACTCGCTGAGTCAGTCTCCCGACTCGTCGAGTAGATCACTTAAACCTCCTACGAATCACGACCCTACTCGATGAGTTGGGCCTCCAACTCGTCGAGTCCCAGAGAAAAACATAAGAAATACTTGAATGGAATGCATACCAGGGATCAGGTGTTACATAGATTTACGGTCGATCCAAACTTGGATAAATTCAAAAATTAGCCATTATGCTAACACGACATCGAAACCGTATTTAGTATGATAAATTCTTGAAATTATAAGAATTTCATTTATCATTTTCCTAAACGGTGAATAATTTTACATATCTAGTGAATTTAGAATGGATGATATAGGTTTCTGATACCTATTCCATATAGTTTTGTTATACCTATTCCATATAGGTTTATCATACCTATTCTATATAGGTTCATCATACCGATTATGTATATTCCATATAGGTTTATCATACCTATTCCATATTGGTTCATCATACATATCCTGTATATTCCATATAGGTTTATCATACCTAGTCCATATAGGTTCATCATACCTATTCCGTATATTCCATATAGGTTTATCATACCTATTCCATATAGGTTCATCATACCTATCCTGTATATTCCATATAGGTATATAATACCTATTCCATATAGGTTCATCATACCTATTCCATATAGGTTTATCATACCTATTCCGAATACTAGATCCAATACGATTAAGTATCCATTATAAACTATTCCGGGTTTCGCGAAAGCTAAGATCTCAATACTTAGTAGAAACCATCCAATTTATAAACGTTAATCCTTGATGGAACGACTAAAGTCGAGTGGAAGTGTCATATTATTGATCTTATACGGTACGACCACCCGCCTGGAGTTACTAGTTACAACTACGTCTGAAGAGATGGATTTTGGTGCTAACGTTAGCATTATTGAACATTACCACGTGTTATAATGTGGTGAATGACTTTAGCATGCCCTATTATGGCGCCGATGCAATAATAACGTACAGTGTCACGAGTTCGCTTATGATTTCATTATAAAATCCCATTTTTGTTTCGTTACCATATAGAATCGATATTGGATTTATATGGGGTTTATGTTCACTCATTCTAGTTAAAAAAAAATTGTATTTAGTGGGATAGCTTATGACTCA
Source organism: Lactuca sativa (assembly GCF_002870075.4). Lineage (NCBI taxonomy): Eukaryota > Viridiplantae > Streptophyta > Magnoliopsida > Asterales > Asteraceae > Lactuca > Lactuca sativa. Next base: position 117,838,712 of record NC_056623.2, on the reverse strand, counting down.
AATCGATAAGTTTCAATACCAACAATTAACTCATATAACCCTTAATTAATATCATGACACGACTCCACAAGATTTATTAGCTTACATAAAATAAGTTATTTATATAAACCATTGGTGTCTATAAAAAACACAATATTTACGTGGGAGGAGTTTTCCCCACCGGTTAAGTGTTGATTTTCAAATTAAGTCAGATAATACTTAATTATTGCCATGACACGATTTTACAAAATTCATAAATTCAAGACTTATGAGTTTTTCATATAAATGATATAAATTCTTGTATAAGGTTTCAAGAGTAAACATGGTTATTTTATGTTCTCAAAAAGGGTAACATTTCCTATTTTTATATAATTTGATATTTAAAATCTTTATATAATAATACATTTTGATATAAGTATGAATTACTTACATGTATTTTCTAACTTTTGTACATTTGGATTTGAACAAATGGTATTTATGAATGAGTCATAACACTTTTTTATAACTCAATTATTTAATACTTTTGACAGAAAAGTAAATATTTATAGAAGTTGGTCAACCAGCTAAATTTTATAAAACATTTGGTTATAAAAATACATTGTGTCAAAACCTGTAGAACTCACTAACAATTTTGTTGACGTCTTTTAATTCATGTATTCTCAGGTTATTTAACAGATCTGATTTGTTCGCTCAGAAGACTCCGTTATTAATATTATATCTTTGTAAACGCCGGATTGTTAGGCATGTGTCACGATTTAGCAATAGTCATTGTCAATGTAATTTCTATTTCAATAATAATAGAAGATTATATTTGTACTGTTCAATGTATGTTTAATAAATGTGATTACTAATTTACGCCACGCACCTCAGCATTTCCTCCGGCGGCCGAGGGTGTGACATAGTCAATCATGTATCATAAGCCCAAAACATATATATATATATATATATATATATATATATATATATATATATATATATATATATATATATATATATAACTAATTTATACAATTTGTTTTCATTAATTTAATTAGTCTCTCTTGATCACTAAATTAATTCCAAATTAATTCTTGATCAATATTAATTAAATACTATGATTTCATATTAATATATTAGAACTTATAATATATTAATAAATAATAAATAACCTCTTCTCAAAAGTCCATCCTATCAAATTGCCGTGGTGATATGCAACCCAAATGGACCATGCTACTCTCGGGTCTAGTACATACCAACTATAGTTATGGGCTTCGACATCTAATCCAACAAAGGTGACTTAGAAGATTCAGGATGAGTTTTTAGGAAAGTATGCATAGGTGTGGAAAGTAGTATTGGGCCTGTACTATTAAAAGCATAGGATCCATACTAGAATCAGGGACAGTCTAGGAGAATCTAAAAATCTTGGGAAAAAGGATTCTTGAGTATGTTATGATTTTTTGCATGATGGTATTTCAGTTTGGTTATGAGTGCTGAGGTAGAAGGTTCATGTTTTGGTTCCAGCTCAGGTGCAGGTACTGAGCCGACAAGTGAGCATATGCGGGAATTCATCTCGTCGGAGATTACCCGTGGTGTTTTGGTGAAGTATCATGTGGTCTTTGGTTCGGTCACGGAGGGGTTTCTAGATATCTTGGATGAGCGTTTGGGAACGTTATATGCTGAGTTTATGGTTATCGGTGGATCTCTCACTCTATCATTCTATGAGCGAGAGGTCGATTTAGAGCACCTGGTGAAGAGGGGGTCAGATCAGGTGCAGGCAAGGGAGGGTCCTAGGAAGACACCCGAGGCTTCGGATCAACTATTGGAAGGCCAACAGGGTCGGGGTCAGTGCATCATGTGCGGGAAACTACACGATGGAGCTACCCATTCCAAGGGTATAGGTTGTTACAAGTGTAGCCGCGATTGTCCTCAAGAGGAAAGCCTGGTATGTTTTCTCTGCGACTAAGTAGGCCACAATAGCGCCAACTGTACGATGAGGAGCGGAGGAGTAGTGGGTACACCTGCTCCGACCATTTTGCAGATCTCTAATAGTCGTGAGGATAGGGCAGGAGCCCCAACAAAGAGTGGCCAATTATTTTAGTGTCGGACCAGGAGAGGCCAGTGCTCCAACAGGTGATCTTGCGGGTATGCTGTCGTTTTCTTTTCTTCGGTTGATATCAGTTTTCTTGTTGTTTGGAGTTTTATATTGATTTGGGTAAGCATTATCTTCGGGTTATTGATCTATTATCGTTGGGTGGTTCATTGAGGTGAGCCCATAGCATTCCATGTAAAGACCATGGGGGAGCCTGTGGCATTTGAATATCAGACCATGGGGGGATCCCATGAAATTCCATGTAAAGAGCATGTGGGAGCCCATGGCATACTAGATAAATACCATGGGGCGAGCCCGTGGCAGCTATATGTGTATTATATGATAATCTGTCTTTGTTTGTTGTATGGTATTTTGGGAAGTCATTAAGCTTTGTGCTTACCGTTTTCAGTTCATGTTTTAGATACTTCGGTTTTAAATTTGAAGGGTCCGGGTTGATTGTAGAGCTCACACCACTTGTTTCTGTTTTCTATGAATTACTCCGCTTTGTCAATGTTTTGCTAAAACTTAGTTACTATGGTTTTACGGGAAGATATGTATTAACGATTTATTAATCTAAAAACAAAAATTTTGATGTCATGATTTTCTTGTTGTTATATATGTCATGTAATCTGGTTCAGTACCAGATAACCAAACACATTGCGATTGGCATACACTTTGTTCGTGACAAAGTTGCTCTTAAACACATTCTTGTTTTCTACGTTCCATCATCAGCCTAGTACGCTGATATATTCAAAAAAACGGACTTCCATCCAGTTTAAACGTCTGGCTCATAACTACCGATAACACTGCCGGGGGATGTTACTGTATATTTGTAGTCAGCCCATGTATAGCTTCGTATATCCCACTTATAGCGTAGTATTGTCGGCCCATATGTATGCATATGTTGAAACATCCCAAAAATGAAGTCCAAAAATTTCATTTTTGCCTTAATATAAAAAACATAAATCATTCATAGGAATAAATAAAATCATGTATCTGGTGTCTCAAAACATCGTATTCGAACTACATTGAAGTTAAATAAGAAAATATAAGAGTATAAAAACATCCCAGGTCATAATGCGGTGTGTGTGCCATGCAATCATCCCGATCCCTTTCCCTTGCTAGAAGAACTTCCTGAAACCAAAACTGAAAACTGTAAGCACAAATCTTAGTGAGTTCCCCAGACTGCCACATACAATACAATCAAGCATTCAACTAGGAGATTCGGGCCCTGCCCACACTCTGCTATATAGGAGATTTGGGCCCTGCCCACACTTTGTTGTCTACGGGATTTGGGCCCCGCCCACACTCGTTGACTCTGAAATTCGGGTCCCGCCCACACTCAGCTATTGGCATGCATACAAGTATCACATAGACAACAAGTATCATTATCTAACTAACATGCATGATCTATAGCAACACTGTAAGATTCTGTCACAACTAGAAATTTTTGTGCCTTGTAACTACAACACTTAAGCCAAATTATGAATCAAAGACATGAGAGCATGTATGATGCATACTCTATAACAACAGAATTTCAATCGAACACCTCATACAAGCATTTTAATGTAGTCATTAAGCAATTAGAAACCCTAAAATTTCTTGTTTAAGTCCATTATGGACTAGGACTTCCTTATTGGGCCCAATGGACCAATAAGCTTCCAATTTGACTACCTTGGGCTTAGAACTCTTAAATGGGCTCTAATTGGACCCACTTTCATTCATTTTAACATTTTGGGCCATATTGGGCCTAGAATGAAATAAAACACCTTAATGGACCTCATTGGGCCATAACTAACCTAATTAGCCCTAATGGGCCATAAGGATCATATTTATATTTATTTGGGCCGTGAATTACTCTAAAAGGGCCAATGGGGCAAAAACCATTAACTTGGACTCCATATTATGGACTTAAACATAAAAGGCCCAAATCTCCATCTCTCTTCTCTATCTCTCGGCCCAAACTACAAACCCAAGAAGAAGGGTTGACTTTGCTTGCCACCTCATTTTTATATGGAGGATATCTAAGCTTTTGCACTTCAAACATCCATGCAATCTCATCTTCTCATGCAAGAACTTCTCTTCTTCTCCCTTTCTCTCTTGCTCTCGGCCGATTCCAAGCACACACACACACATTTCATTCAGTATTCTCTCAAGAAACTCTCTCATTTCTCCTCCATATTTTCGAGATCTAAGGAGCTTTCAAGAAGATATCTCCACAAATTCATCATCTAAGGTAAGATCAAGTTTGGATCTATGATCTAGGTTCTTTGTTTTATCAAAATCTCCTTCTAATCCATGTAAAAATCATTATCACTCTCTTAGAAACCCTCTAAGTTCGAGATCTCCAAGGAAGGTTGCTAAGGCCGAATTTTCTTCTCATTTTCAACCAAAAACCGAAACCACACCCAAAGGTGAGCTTCATTACCCCTCTTTTTCGGTTTTTATAAGTTTTTTGGGGGAGAATACAAGCAAATGTGTAGATCTATAAGTATACGTATGCCATGTATGATTTTTATGCTTATATGTATAATCTTATGTGATTGTGATGTTTACACTAGCCAAAAAGAACCTAAAAATCGAGATCTACAATATGATGAATGAAATAAGTATAACTTATACCATTTCACACTAATCAAGTCTAGAAAAATAACCAAGTTGGTTAATATGAACATTTTTTGGACTAAAAAACCATTTTTGGACTCAAAATCCTAAAAATACAAAACTAAAGGGCCCAAAATGACAATATATGAATTCTGAAGGTTGGGATGAGTCTAAATAGTTTCTAATGTGTATTTTCTGAATATCAACACTTTTGAGGGGTTAAAAATATGAATTTTAAACATAATGGGCCAAAATTGGCTTTTCGGCCCAATAAAGCCCCAAATTGCAAAATTTTTTATTTGGAGGGGCTGAAACTGCACATTTTTGTAAAACACGGGATTTCTAGTGTACCAAGTCCATTTCAAGGGTCAAAAATGCTTTCCAAATTAAAAAGAGACTAAAGATGCAAAAAATTTCCTTTTTCGACCAAAATTGTAAAAGTTGCGAAAATGCAGGTTTCAACCGAGAAAATTTCATTTTTGAAGGACTTAAGCTGTTTATCAAGTAAATTTGTGCTAAAAATGTCTTTCCAACAAGTTTTGATACTAAAGTGTCAAGAAAAATAGTTTAAGGACTAAAATGGAAATTCTTTTATACACAAAGGGTTAAAAGTGTAAATTTTATCCAAGAAAGGGCTTAAAAAGATAAACTCTAATTCTTAAAACAACAAATCCCTTAAGATAAAAATACTAGTACTACGTCTACCGGCGAAACGTAATAATAAATACACTTTCAACACCAATATCATTACTAAACGAATTGATTCGGTCTCGAATCAATAACGAATCAAAAATCAATAAACAATGATACTTCAATACACACGCGGAAATTTACGAGAAGTCAATACACCATCTTTGGGCTCAAAAGTTTTAAATCGTGCTTGTTGGGCCTAGCTAGCCCAATGACATGATCTTCAGGCCCGAAGGGAACGCGCTTACATGTTATTGGGCCTTATATGACCTAGTTTCGTGTAAAAGGACTTTCAATAGCTTTATTGTGCTGTTGGGCCCCAAGGGTCCTTTGGTACCGCTAGCAAAGTCAAGAAGTCAAATGCGAGTCGGGCCAAGGGCTTTTCACATTCACGATAGCCTTGAACGACTAATGGAAATAACGGGGCTTCGTACCCTCTTTTCTCCTCGGTTGTGGGGCTATGAGAAGTCAGGGTGGTTGGATTAAGTGAGTAGTACGGACGACGCCTAAGGGATCATTTGTATAGTTGTAAACTAGTCATTTTCATTAATGTGTGATTATAACGACTCACAACCCGTAATTAATCCAATGTCACCTGGAATTATCGAAAACAATGTCGTATCGGAATAATACTAACTTAGCTACGTAACTTAATGTATTGGGAAAACATCGGGTTTTCCTGGGAAATTCAACGCTCTTAACCATGTGATATATACAAAGTTTAACAATTATTCACATTCATAATAATCAACAAGCATACTTACGGATCTTCACACTTTTTTTTTATATACAACATTTCTTTTTAGAAAATATCGGATTTTCTGTGGTTTTCAAAATTATACAAATCATTTCTTTTCAAACCTTACTTATGAACTCACCAACATTTCATATGTTGACGTTTTTCCAAAATACTTGTATTCTCAGGTAACAGGTAAATCGAAGGAAAAATGTACCCGGTGATGTCATGTTGTTTGTTTAATTAGTATCGAACAATTTACGTTTTGGAAATGTAATGTTTTGAAACAAAGTACTAAATGTAAACAATACCGGTTGTAATATTTCAATGCTTGGTGATTAATGATGTTATGTTTCATGTATATTCATTGTGATGGTATTCAATTGAGTCACAATAGCCCTCGGACGTCTACGCCGTCGGGTTTCGGGGGTGTGACAGGTTGGTATCAGAGCTCTGTTTATAGTGAACTAGCATATCTAGCCACACATTGATATGCAACTATAAACCAAAAGTGGGACTAACACAACTCTGAACAAAACAAGTAAAACATAACAATAACACACCCTTGCTTGTATTAGGAACGATAACCTAACACCGAATCAAACAAGATAATACTAGTATCTCGGTTAATCCAGGATTGTTCTTAGTTGTATCAAGGAACGGATGTAGCCTGATGAACTACATTCTTACCAAGGTATCACTACCACACGTCCTGAGGAGATCGTGATAGCTAGAGAATCTAAAAACATACCCCTTTATCACCAAAAAGAGAACGTCTATTTAGTCTGTACAATAGTTGTAGCATTCTAGGAATGATGGTAGCATATTTACACACTCTCGCAGACAGCATGGCTGGTTTCCGTCACCCCGGAGATCCTTACTTCCCTAACCAGGGAAATAACGGATGGATCGACGAAGAGCCTGAAGAAGAGCCTGAGGAAGACCCCGAGGAGGAATCTGACGGGGAACCAGAGGCAGGAGCCGAGGGCGAGCCTGCCGAACCAGAAGAAGATCAAGGAAACTTTGAGGAGGAACCTAACGACAGCGAAGGGGGTGATTCGGATGCGGAGTCCGAAGTCATCAACCCCCCTTACCCGATCAGGGTGCCAGCTTCTCGGGTGGACCCCATTGGTCCTACACCCCCTGGGGTATTGATCTTTGGAGATGGAGCAGACACCAGAGACAGCGACCCCTGTTCGGCATGTCACGCGAGTTCTTTGACCTGAGGGACGGAGGACTGGCCGATCGAGCCCTTCCGGTCATGGTGAGATGGTTACGGAACACTGGCGACCTTGCTCAGAGCACCGCCGACCAGGTAAGCCAACTGTGGACTAGGGTCAAGCGTGCAGAGCAGGAGACACGAGACGTCCTTCAAGAGATCCATATGAGGCAGGTGAGGTGGGAGTCTCCACTCCAGGATGTAGAACGACAGGTGGCTCGTCTTCAGGGAGCATCCACTTCCTCGGCACTACCCCCGGGCATAGCTCATCGCGATTAGGGATAGGCTTATCTGACTAGGCCATTAGGATCTATGTTATGTACCCCGACTCTATGTTTAAGTGACTACACTACTCATAGAGCCGTTATGCTGCCGAGCTAATATCACTTATGTATGCTCTTTCGAGCAAAATTTTCATGTATCAAATGCGGATAATATTAGTGAACTTTTACGTGTTTTATTATGACGTTACAAATTGCCATGTGTTGCGAATCCATGATTGTATGCTGACTTGTAGAAGTACTTAAGTTCGTACCATGCACCTAGTCAGTAGGATCACAACCTCACAGAACCCACAAACACTCAACATCTTTCAGTTTCATGACAGAAAGATGCCTCGCCGACCTACTCGCGGAAACCCTGGACCAACCACACCCGAAGTTGACTCCACTGCATTCCAGGCAGCTGTATCTGCTGCGGTCACCGCAGCTATGGCACAAATTCATCAAGGGAACAATGGAGGAGTCAACGGACAAGGGGTCGGGAGTTCGAACAACGGAATGAATCAAGGACCCACCAAAACATGTACCTACAAGGACTTCACAAATGCCAAACCACGAACCTTTAACGGCACTGGAGGGGTGATCACTCTGAAGCGATGGATCGAGAAGGTGGAATCGGTATTCAAGATATGCGATTGTCCTGAGGAGATGAAGGTGAGATTTGCAGCATGCACTTTTGTTGACCAAGTGCTCACTTGGTTGAACGGACACGTGGAAGCCATGACAGTCCCCGTAGCTAACTCCATGCCGTGGGCAGAAATGAAAGAAATGTTGATGGCTGAATACTGCCCTCGTGGTGAGATTCAGAAAATGGAGCAAGAGTTGTGGAACCTCACTGTGCGGAATGCTGATATCGATGCCTACATATCAAGATTTAGTGAACTATCTCTGTTATGTCCGGGCATGATCACCTCGGAAGGAAAGAAGATCGAGCGATTCATCTGGGGACTAACCTCTCCGATCGAAGGAAACGTGATAGCTACAAATCCCGAAACTGTTGACAGTGCTAAGAGATTGGCAAAGAATCTGTATGACCACAACAACAAGAAGGGTGAGAAACCAGCGGAGGCTGAAGGCAAGAAGGAAGGTGATGGCAAGAAGGTGAAGAACAACAAGAGGAAGGGGCGTCAAGGCCCCGAGACTTCTAAGAAGCAGCAGACAGTGGCAGTTAATGCTGCCACCGCACAAGTTCCGGCCACACCACATGCTCCAGCCTCAGCTGTATCGAATGCTCCTAGACCTTATTCTGGTAATCTTCCCAAGTGCAATAAGTGCGGTTTCCATCATAACGGAGAGTGCAAGGAGCTGCAGTGCACAAGTTGCAATCGGAAGGGGCACACGGCAAGGTATTGCAGGACTTAGCTTCCTCAGAATCAACAACAAGGAAACAGCAACAACAACAACAACCGCAACAGCAACAACATGAACACCGGCGGCAACAATGCAGGGCCTAGCCACACCTGCTATGGATGTGGGAGGACTGGTCATTTCCGCCGAGATTTCCCTAACAACAACAATCCCTGAAATGGAGGAGCAGGAAGGGTGCTGACTACGGGTCAGGGGGAGGCGATTCAGGATCCCGCTGTTGTTACCGGTACGTTTCCCCTAAACCACACTTATACATGCATCCTATTTGACACCGGAGCCGAGCGAAGTTTTGTGAGCAATAAGTTTAAACATTTATTAAAACAACAACCCCAGAAGCTCAATGAAACCGTTATGGTGGAAATGGCCAATGGGAAAACCGAATCCACTGGGGAAATCTACACCGGATGTACCCTAACCTTAAATCAACACGTCTTTCGAATAGACTTAATGCCTGTTTCCATTAGGAGTTTCGATGTGATTATTGGCATGGACTGGTTAAGCCCCCACCATGCTGAAATTATGTGTCACGAGAAGGCCGTTCGCCTTCACCTCCCCAATCACAAAACCCTAGTTATTTACGGAGACAAACCTAGCACGAACCTTTGCCTCATCTCGTGCATCCAGGCACAGAAGCATCTACGAAAGAACAATTTGACGTTTCTGGCTCACATAGTGGATAAAACCAAGGAAGAGGTTAACATTCAAGACATTCCCGTAGCACGTGAATTCCCAGACGTATTTCCTGAAGATCTTCCTGGAGTACCCCCAGAGAGACAAGTTGAGTTCCGAATTGACCTCGTTCCAGGAGCAACCCCTCTCGCTAAATCGCCTTACCGGCTAGCTCCTACTGAAATGCAGGAATTGTCCAGCCAACTCAGCTAATTCCTGGGCAAGGGATTCATCCCACCCAGCTACTCGCCATGGGGAGCTCCGGTCCTCTTTGTCAAAAAGAAGGACGGAACTTTTAGAATGTGCATCAACTACAGGGAGTTAAATAAACTCACTGTCAAAAATCGCTATCCACTCCCACGAATCGACGATCTATTTGACCAGCTCCAAGGAGCTAGTTACTTCTCTAAGATAGATCAACGGTCCAGATACCATCAACTCAAATTCCGGGAAGAGGATACTCCTAAAACCGCTTTCTGAAATCGTTACGGACATTATGAATTTGTCTTAATGCCCTTCGGTCTAACAAATGCCCCTGCTGCATTTATGGATGTGATGAACCGAATCTGTCGACCATTCCTCGACAACTTTGTCATCGTCTTCATTGACGATATTCTCGTCTATTCTCGAAGCAAGGAAGAGCATGGCCAACATCTCCGACAAATCTTAGAGACTCTACGAGCGGAAAAACTATACGCAAAACTCTCCAAGTGTGAGTTCTGGCTCCGTAGTGTGAACTTCCTAGGTCATGTTGCTAGCCAAGATGGAATTCATGTGGATCCCTCTAAGGTCAAAGCCGTCGAAGGATGGACAGTCCCGACAATACCCACAAAAATTTGTCAATTCTTAGGCCTAGCGAGCTACTATAGGAGGTTCATTCAAAACTTCTCTAAGATCGCCAAGCCACTTACCTCACTCACACAAAAGGGCGTACCATTCAAATGGACGGACAAACAAGATGTTGCATTCCGAACCCTGAAGCAGATGCTCTGCAGCGCCCCGGTACTATCTCTACCAGAGGGAACGGAAGATTTCATGGTCTACTGTGACGCGTCAAATCAGGGTTTAGGTTGCGTTCTCATGTAGCGTGGAAGAGTGATAGCTTACGCATCCGGCCAGATGAAGACACTCGAAGTGAATTATACAACCCATGATCTAGAATTGGGAGCGGTGGTCTTTGCTCTGAAAATTTGGAGGCATTACCTTTATGGTACGAAGTGCACCATCTTCACGGACCACAAAAGTCTCCAACACATCTTGAATCAGAAAGAGATGAATATGAGACAACGAAGATGGGTTGAACTATTAAACGATTACGAGTGTGAAATCAAGTACCACCCAGGCAAGGCCAACGTGGTTGCTGATTCCTTGAGCCGGAAGGAGTACTCTAATCGTCGTGCAAAAACTCTCTCAATAACCATCCAATCTCACGTAACCACTCAGATCGGGGTAGCCCAGTCAGAGGCCATGAAAACGGAAAATAGAGCAAGTGAAGCATTACGCGGGATGGAGAAGAATCTAGAGGTAAAGGAGAACGGAGTATACTATTTCATGAACCGTATTTAGGTCCCTAAACTCAGAGGATTTAGGGAGGTAGTCATGAATGAATCTCACAAGACACGATACTCTATCCATCCTGGCAAGGACAAGATGTATTTGGATATTAAACAACACTATTGGTGGCCTAACATGAAGGCAGAAATTGCCACCTATGTCAGTAAATGTCTTACTTGTGCCAAAGTAAAGGTGGAGTACCAGAAGCCCTCGGGGTTATTACAGCAACTGGTGATCCCTGAGTGGAAGTGGGAAGGGATTTCTATGGATTTTGTGACCAAGCTACACAAGACGTTGGACGGATTAGACACTATATGGGTAATAGTTGACCGACTGACGAAATCCGCCCATTTCCTGCCAATAAAAGAATCCTACAAGATGGAGAGACTGACGCGTTTATACATTCGAGAAATCGTGAGACTTCATGGAATACCAGTGTCTATCATCTCAGATAGAGACGGTAGATTCATTTCACGTTTTTGGCAATCACTTCAGAAAGCACTTGGAACCCATCTCGACATGAGCACCGCTTATCACCCACAAACGGACGGTCAAAGCGAACGAACCATTCAGACGCTCGAAGACATGCTTCGCGCATGTGTGATATACTTTGGGAAGTCTTGGGACATCCACTTACCCTTAGTTGAATTTGTTGGGTTTTGAGCAATCTAACACTTCCTAAGTGTGCATGCAACCCTAATAAACCTTGGATCTATGTTTGTCTAAATACATGCAAAATAATAATTTTCCAAGGTTCATAACCTATCTAACATGGCATGGGGTACTTTTAAACATAAAAGAATTAGATAAGATTACATACCTTTTGATGATGAGTTTGATTCTTAAGGAGTTTGAGGGCCAAGCACCAATAGTGTGAATGCCTCAAATGGAATCACAAAACACCACAAACTCTTGGAAAATTTTGAGAGAGTGTATACACACTTATAAAAATCGGCCACATACACAAAACCACACTAGTTCACTAGTTGCCACTAGTGGCTATTTCATGCAACATAAGCATGCTTATATAGTGTACATGATTAGGGTGAAACCCTAATAACCCATGACCTTTCCTTTTTCCAAGGATCCATGGGTTAAAAGCTCCATGGATCATCCATGGACTTCCATCCAAGCCTAGCCCATTAACAAATGAGTGTTAGCCCACACCATATAAAGCCAATAGCCCATGATCTAATTAGTCTTCCTTTTAATCTCTAAATTAATTCATAATTAATTTAAGACTAAGACTAATTAAATAACATAACTTCATATTAATATATTATAACTTATAATATATTTATAAACATATGTGTATAACTCTCATAAAATTATCCATAAATAGTTTGGCTGAGATGCAACCCAAATGGACCATGCCGGTCGGGTCAAGTATATACCAAATAAGTTATGGACTTAGACACCTTATCCAACAGACTCCCACTGGGATAAGTCTAATAACTATATTTGCGTATGTTACATCAGGAACCAACCAGCAATCGTAGCTCTCGAAAACTCCGTTGAACTATGAAGCGCCATTTTAGATAAGTGATCGTATAATCCTCTGTTCTCATGATATCAGCCGGACAAATATATGGAACAACGTCGTACTTATTGTCCGGCAGTTTGTTTCCCGATTTTCGATTTGTTTGACAAAGAACTTAATTGGACACATCAATTTAGTTCTGACCGGCCGGTACATAGGTCACAACAAAATCATCGAGGGGCCCAGATATCGCTTCTATTTCTAGAAGGAACATATAAACTTCGACTCATATGCTTGTTCTACTACTTGTTGAATTGTACACAAAGGCACGTTTTATAACATCAAGTTACTGATGCGTTTACATGCAATCAATGCACAACCAACTCATAGGTAACAACTCATATCTCTAGGTTTGAAGATTTATATGATATTACCGTCTCACGATCACTCGAGATAAATTCGATGAAGTGATACAAGTGAGTGTGGGTTTAATCCAATACTTCATAACTTATGAGCACTCATGAATGTTGTAGCAACCATTGCTATGACTAAACCCATTTAGCCATCTACAAACTCGATTCATGACAGTCTTGATTCATACCTACTTCCAACATATGAACGACTGTGGAGTCTTTAAATAACTTAGTCATTCGGAAAGAATAACCTAGCTATTTTGGAAGTCAAAACATGCAAAGTGAAACACAAAAGCTTTAGAATCTCACAATGATTGGGTCTAATATAGTGACCTACACTAATAGATTTAGTGATCTAGCGGCACTATGCCCAGAGATGGTTACTCCTGAGAGTAAGAAGATAGAGAGATACATTTGGGGGTTATCTCCTCCGACACAAGGAGATGTTTTATCATCCAAGCCAATCACTTTCGATAGTGCCAAATGCTTGGCACAGAGACTAGTTGAGCATGAAGTTGGTCAAGGCATGATTACCCCTATCTCTGAGTCATCAAAAGGGGATGCCTACATGAGAAAGTTTTGGAGTGATAAGAAGAGGAATTCAACACAAGAAACCACGAAGAGACAACAGTTGGTTATGATTAATGCTGCCACAACTCCTGTCATTCCAGAAACTGTTAATTGATATGCTGGAGCACCTCCGAAGCATGACAGGTGTAACTTTCCTCACACCGGAGCGTGTCGAGAGATGCATTGTAAAAATTGCAACTGAAATGGGGACACTACTCGTTTCTGTAGAGCGTTGGCACAACCTATCTCCCAAGTCCTTGGCATCGGGTCCAGCCAGGCTTGCTATGGGTGTGGCGAAGCGGGACACATGAAGAGGGATTTCCCAATAACAAAGAACTCTATAGAATATGGAAGGATACTAATGATCACCGTCGTTGGAGAGACTACTCTGGATCCATGTTGAAATTCTGGTACGTTCCGTAGCGATAATGTTAGACTTATAAACTTTTAAAAACTAGTGCAACTCGAGTCATATCATTCTGTGAGATTCCATCTGTTCATTGGGACTCTTGTACTACTTGTACTTGCTTTTTTGTAACATCCCGAAATAGCAAGAGTAGAGTTGAAGGGCTAAAAGTGTAATTTGGGAAAGAGTGACTCGGCGAGTCCATGGATGGACTCGGCGAGTCGAGTCGCGACTTGGTCGCGTGTTATGTAGTCGACTTGGCGAGTCAATGAGATGGACTCGGCGAGTAGGCGCTGAGTGGAGAAAACCCTAATTCTCGGGGTTGAGCCCTATATAAAGAACATTATGTTTCTTCCCCATCCTCTTCATTTCCCCCTTGAGTTCCAGAAACCCTAAAATCGTGGAGAAGCACCATTGTTGAGTGGATTGGAGCTTGGAGAAGTATTTGTTGAAGAAAGTTGGGAGTTTGAAGGTGTGAAGCAAGGGGCTTTGCTTGGATTCGAGTTTCCTTGCAGTTTGGGGCGTTCCTTGGAGGTAATATCTCGTTCTTGGGCTGTTGTTATCTTGTTTCTTCATTTTGGGGTTTGAGGGAAGCTTATCTTGGGTGATATTGGAGTCTAGAGGTTAGATCTGAGGTTGCTACCTCAGATCTGGAATGGAGAAGGGTTGGACTGAAGGAAAGTCCTTGTGTTGAGTATTGGATGAAGCTATCTTGTCCCAAACCTTAGCCCTAATGTGTAATATGCATAGATCTCTTTGGATTCACGTAAAGTTTGCCACTTTACGTGATGGATGAGTTGTAGGAAGCTAGATCTATGTTTTGGAGCATTTGCATGGCGTGGAATGCTTCTGAAAGGATTCACACCGGTGGTACTCGGCGAGTCACATGGGTGTACTCGACGAGTTGCTTGAAGATGAGCTGGAACTCGACGAGTTGGAAGAACAACTCGGCGAGTTGGATGAAGATGGCTTGGAACTCGGCGAGTTGTATGAACAACTCGGCGAGTAGGTTGAAGACAGCCATAGACTCGGCGAGTCTGTTCTTGGACTCGGCGAGTCTTGTCGAAGAGTTTCGATATTCTCTAGTTGAGTCGAGAATCGGTGAGTCAAGGGATGACTCGGTGAGTTGTGTGCGAGAGGAATCAGAAGTTGTGGGACTCGGCGAGTCTCGGGGTGACTCGGCGAGTTAGGTCGCGGATTGAGTGAAGTTCTGAGTATGGGAACTCGGCGAGTCATCGGGTTGACTCGGCAAGTAGGGTCAGTCAGGGGTTGACTTTGACCTTGTCTTTGACCAAGGGTTGACCAGTGGTTTCCAGGGGTATTTTTGTAATTTTGGACTATTGTTTGAGTTCAGTGCATTGGTGGTTGTCCAGAGGTGGAGATAGTATCAGTGATCGGAGCAGCTTGGGTTATCTGTTCAGTCGGCAGTTTCGAGGTGAGTTATCCTCACTATATCAATAGGGTTTAAGGCACCAAGGCCGACCCTTTATCGGATGGAAATCCGGGTAGTGTCTGTTGTTATGATATTGCGGAATATGGGCCGGAAGGCATTACGTTATGGGCCGGAAGGCATTATGTGTTGTGGGCCGGAAGGCATTACATGTTGTGGGCCGGAAGGCATTGCGTTGTGGACCGGAAGGTCATGGCCTGGAAAGGCGTATGTGTGGAATTAGTATGTTGACTGATTCGTAGGGCGATGTTATGCTAGTGACCGGTTAGGCCGGTATCTTGGTTAGGGTAATGATATGTTATGTGATCTGTTGATGATTATATGTTATGTGCACAGTTGCTTGGTCTGGGGTTTGACCCGATATGAATGGTTGTTCTATGATCTGTTATGTTATGTGGGCATTTTATGTTATGGGTCGGAAGGCGATATGTTATGGGCCGGAAGGCAATATGTTATGGGCCGGAAGGCGATATGTTTTGGACCGGAAGGTCGTGGCCTGGAAGGGTGTATATGTGGTTGGTATTTTTGGGGGTATCTCACTAAGATTTCGGGCTTACAGTTGTGGTTTTATGTTTCAGGTTCTCAGGAGTCTGTGGCAAGGCAAAGGCGTGATCGTACCGTTCTCCGCGTTGGTGTTTTATGATTTGAACCTGGGAAAAATACTCTGTTAAATAATGTATTGAAAACCTTTTTGTAACAACGTTATTAAAATTGGTGGTTTTTGAAAAGTTTTAATTGTTTTGAAATTTCGGTCGTTACAAGTTGGTATCAGAGCCTTGGTTTGAATGAATTGGAGGAACACTCGTGTAACTCCAGTCTCAAATCGAGGAAGGTTTTAAAAGAGAAATTAAAATGGTTTTCAAATTAAGTAAAAGGGGGACGCGGAGGTACGATCAGCCGGAGCCAGTAAGTAACCCCAAATTTACCATTCATGACACTTATTTATTTGAGCTTTGATAGAACAGCATGCTAGAGTTAGGCTAGGGATCTTCAGGATTTCATGATAATGTTGCCTGATTTGTGATGCCTGTAGCCTAGGGTCCCTTATGGGAGATTCTAGTGTTCCTCTAGTGGTGAGGGTTGATCGTTGTTATGCATGTTCTCTAGGGTATTGTGGTAGTACTTCATACAAATATGGGTAGGTGTGGAAGGTAGTATGGGCCCGTACTACTGAAAGCATAGGACCCATACGCGTATCAGGGAAACCATGATCTCTAGGGTTGGCTTGAGAGAGTTGGATCCCAGGTTTGTGGGATGAGTCTGAGATTTGGTATGGTGTTTCTCAGTATGGAGATTCCGAGGCATGATGAGAGTGGATCCGGATCAGGATCGGGAGCTGGAGAGAGAGTTCCGGGTGGATCGGTGCCATCTGAGGTTATCAATCAAATGAGCACGAGCGAGTTGGATGCGAGGATTCGCGAGATCCTGCATGATGAGGTTGCTGCATTGTTCCGGGCTGAGTTGTCGGAACTGCTTGGGTCGATCAAGACCTCCATGGTTGAGTATTTTGATGAGCGATATGCAGCTCTCGCAGAAACGGCTGCCGCGGCGGCTACAGTGGCTGTAGCAGCGGCAGGGGGAGGAGCTGATAGGGATTTTCAGTATCGGGACTTTGATAATACGGAGCCTCCCACCTTCGATGGAGTTTAGGACCCGATTGTTGCTATGAGGTGGTTATCGGACGTGGAGGGGTGTTTCTTCACGTGTTCGTGCCCTGCTGATCTGAGGGTGAGGTGTGCCCTGAACCTGTTGAGGCTCGGGGCGAAGGATTGGTGGAGAGTGGCCACGGGGTCATACTCGGATGCGCAGAGGGCTGAGGTTTCATGGGATCAGTTCAGAGAGATGTTCAGCACTCGTTATGTTCCGCAGGTTGAGAGGGAGAAATTGGCTCAGGAGTTCCTTGAGCTGAAGTAGGATTCGGAGTCGGTGACTGAAATCACCAGGATGTTCGCTGAGAGGGTGATGTTTTTCCCTGAGTTCGCTTCGGAGCAGGCTCAGATGTTCCCATATCTGAGTATGCTCAAGGGGGATATCAGACAGTTCGTGTCTGCGCAGAGGTGCGAGACCTTGTTGGAGTTGCAGGAGGCCGCCAGGCGGCATGAGTTAGAGGTTGAGTTGCAGTTGCGTGAGCTGAGGCAGGCTCCGATGCAGTAGCAGCCGGCGCCGAAACGGTCCAGGACCGTTGATGTTAGAATGGGGGATCGGAGCGGCCACACTTGTGGGAAGTGTGGGAGGGGTCACATCGGAGTTTGTTGGTCCGGTGGTGCATGCCGCAAGTGCGGAAAGGAGGGGCACTATGCGCGGGATTGTCGGCAGTCAGTGCCGATTCGGGATTTTAGGATTTGATATCATTGTTGTTAGGTTGGACATTTGAGGGTCAACTATCCACAGCTTTCTGGAGGACCGGTGCAGGCTCCAGCACCGGCCACTTTGAGGATTTCAGGTGGAGGTCAGGGTGGAGCGGAGCCCCTAGGGGCTCAGGGTCGCGCTTATCAGCTTGCGGCAGAGGAGGTCAGAGCAGTGCCGGATGCAGCTGCGGGTATGTTTCTTTCTTGATGTCTTGTTATCTTGCAATTATTGCGGTGTATTGTTTGTGCTGGTATCCTTGTGTGGTTTTCGATGCGGTATTCATCGTTTTGCGGGTTGGAGTTTTTGGTTATAGATTTGGGTTTCGGGTTTTCGTTTTGGTATACGTTGTTCCCTGAGGGTTTGGTATGATTATAGTTGGTGTTTTGTGCTATCGTTGGTTATCGTTCGTGAGGGTTATTAGTGGAGATGCGGCATTGGGTTGAATGTCGGGTAGCATCTACATTCGTGGAAGGGATAATTGGAGATCGGATTCTTTTTGAGCGGATTGATCAGTGAGGAGATGTGTTTTGCTGAGGGTTGTTTATGCTTGTGGGAAGTAGTCAGTGTGTAAGTGTTCTCTTTGTGCGGGGTTGTTCTGGAAGGTCGTTAACGGCGACCGGTGGTTGTTAGTCAGTGCTTTAAGTGGGGGAGAATTGGAGAATTCTCCGGGAGATCGATGAGTATTTGAGGGTGCTTAGCTGTTGGGATTCAGCAGTATTCTGTCAGCCCAGAGTATAGGCTAATAGGAGCGAGTGTCGGGCATGCGGGGCGGGATACAGACCTAGGGCAATTGATTGTGGAGGCCTGGAAGCAGGCCGAGATCAAGTTTGAGTAGGTAACCGGGGTTATGTGATCAGAGTATTTGTATGCATTATGTACGTGATGTGTTGTACTGCATTAATTCTATGGGATTTATGCTGTGCATGTTTATAGAGTTGGAACCGGAAGGTTCCCAGAGTTAGAACCTGAGGGTTCACAGAGTTTGGGTGTACGGACCCACAAAGATATAGCCTCGAGTGGCTAATATGTGTCATGTGAGTCGGTCCAGTCATGACTTGTCACAACTGGAAATTTTGTGTCATGTAATCTATACACTCAAGCTAATGCGAATCAAAAGCTTAAGAACATGTGTAACACCTATGATTATGACATCAAAAACTTCAATCAAATACATCATACAAGTACTACAAATAGTCATCAAACAATTAGAGACCCTAGAAGTCCTTGTTTAAGTCCATTTTGGACTAGGACTTCCTTATTGGATCCAAATGGACCAATAAGCTTCCAATTAGACTTTCATGGGCTTAGAACCCTAATTGGGCTCTAATTGGACCCACACTAATTTATTTCAACATTTTGGGCTATGTTGGGCCTAGAATGAAATGAATTAAAAGCCTTGATACATGAATAACCTAAACTAGTCCAATAAAAATATAAAAATCCTACCACATTCTTTTAGGCTTATAACATACCCAAAAATTTACTCTAATATTGGGCTTAGGGACAAAGGCCCAAATTTTTCCTTTTTCCTTCCATGTTTTCGGCCCAAATCAAGCCCAAGAGGAGGGTTTGACTTTCTCATGCCACCTCATTATTAACCAAAGGACTTCCATGCAAGAAACTCATATCTCCATGCAAACATCACCTCAAATATCATTTCTTCTTCCTCTCTCCCTCACTCTCGGCCATCTTAAACACACACACATTCACAAAAATCTCTCAACTCTCTCAAGAACACTCCTCCCTCTCTACTTAAAGATCTCGAAATTTAGGAAGCATTCAAGAGGAAATTTCCACAAATTCTTCATCTAAGGTAAGATTATGCTTGGATCTATGACTTAGATTCTTTTTATTATCAAAATCTTTTCCTAATCCATGCAAAAATCGTAATCTTACATCATAGAAGCACCTCAAACTCGAGATCTTCAAGGAAAGTGCTAAGGCCAAAAATCACCAAGTTTTCTTCCATATTTCTTCAAAAACCAAAACTACATCCTAAGGTGAGCTTCATACCCCCTATTTTCTGTTTTTATGAGTTTTGTGGGGGGGGGAATACAAGTGATAGTGTAGATCTATATGTGTTTTGTATGCTTTGTATGATTTCCATGCTTATATGTGTGCTTTTGTGTGTCATAATGTTGGATCTAGCCACAAAACCCCTCAAAACCGAGATATACTTTATGTTAAATGATTCTAGCATCAAATATATTTCTACATACAAAGTGTTCCTAGAAAAATAGCTAAATGGCTTAGTAACATTTTCTTTGGGCTAAAAACACAATTTTTGGACCTAAAATGTGAAAAATACAAAGTTAAGGGCCCAAATTGACATTTCACGAATTCTGATGGATGAGGTGTGTCAAAACAGTTTCAATGAAACAATTTCTGGAAATATACTCATTTGGAGGATTAAAAACATAAATTTCAAGCTTAATGGGCTAAAATTGACATTTTCGGCCCAATGAGGCCCATTATGCGAGGTTTTCTGTTTTGGAGGGCCAAAACTGTGTTTTTCTGTAAAACAGTGGACTATAAGTGTTCCAAGTCCTTTTCAAAGGTTTAAAATGCTTTTTAAATTTAAAAAGGACCAAAGTTGCAAAGATTTTACAATTTGGGCCAAAATTGTCAAAGTTGCTAAAAAGAAGGGCTATTACCGAGAAAACTGCTATTTCAGGGACTAAAACTGTTTTCTATGAAAAGTATGCTGAAAAATATTAATTTCAATAATTTTTGGTGTTAAAATGTCAAGAAAATTGATTTAAGGATCAAACCGGAAAGTATTTAATTAAAGGGTTGAAAAAGTAAATTTTACAAACAATGAGGGGCTGAAAACAGAAAACTTCCAAGGCTAATTCAATACACGCAATTTGATCAAATAATGGCACCGCGACTATCGACGAAATACAATACACTACAATACCAAAAGTCGTTGTTAAACGAATTGGTTCGGTCTCGAACCAATGAAATCCGAAACTACTAACACGACGACACTACGACACTACGATTCATACAAGTAACGTTTGGGAATTCAATATACATGCGAGTGTGCACAGACGTCTACACACCATCTTTGGGCCCCAACAGTGTAAAATCTTGTTTGTTGGGCCTAGCTAGCCCAATGACCTGATCTTAAGGCCCGAAGACCTCTATCTTACGAAGTGTTGGGTTTTACCGATCTGACACAACGTAAAAGGACTTTCAATGGCTTGTATACTACTGGTCCCCAAGGGTCCTTTGGTATTGCTAGTAAAGTCTACATTTCATGCGAGGCGAGTCTGGGACCCCTCGTACATTTTTATCCCCAACCGGTTAATGGAGTCATTGAGGTCTTCGTGTCCTCTTTCTCTTTGAATGTGGGACTACACATAGTCAGGGCGATTGGATAACGTGATTAATACGGACGACGCCTACGGGATCATTAGTATAGCTATAAACTGGTCGTTTGTGTAATGCGTGTTTGTAGCAAATAATCATGCTCAAAAATAATCCAACGTCGCCTGGGACTGACACTACGCGCTATGCAATGGTTTCAATGTGACTTCATGGAATTCAAGGAATTAGGAAAACATCGGGTTTTCCTAGGGTTTTCAATACATACAGATTTGAAATGCATACAACTTCAATGAACAATTTTTTTACAAGTATAGAAACAAACAAGCATACCTATGGATCTTCACAAACGTTTTCAAAAGCATTTCTTTTCAGAAAATATCGGATTTTCTGGTGGTTTTCAAACGATACGAAACATTGTTTTTCCTCAAATACCGCTTATGAACTTACCAACATTTCATATGTTGACGTTTTTCAAAATACTTGTATTCTCAGGGAACCAGTGAAACAAAGGAAATCATGTTCAGTGATGGCTTGCAGTTTATTTATGTATGAATCGAACAATTTATTTTTGGGAATGTAATGTTTAAACAATGTACTTCATGTAAACTCTACTGGTTGTACTATATTAATGCATGGTGACGAATGTTGTTACGTTTCATATATATTCAATGTTATGGTATTCAATTGAGTCACGACAGCCCCCGAACGTTTCCGCCGCCTGGTTCGGGGGTGTGACAGGTTGGTATCAGAGCTTTGTTTATAGTGAACTAGCATGTCGAGCCACACATTGATATGCAACTATAAACCAAAAAGAGGGACTAACATAACTCTGAACAAAACAAGTAAATAAAACACACTTGCTTGCATTAGGAATAAGAACCTAACGCCGAACCAAACACAATAATGCTAGTATCTCGGTTAATTCGGGACTGTTCTTAGTGATACCAAGGAGTGAATGTAGCCTGATCAACTACATTCTCTCCAAAGTAAAACTAACACACGCCCTGATGAGATCGGGATAGCTAGGGAACTTAAAAATATACCCTTTATCACCAAAAAGAGAACGACTGTTTAGTCTGCAATAGTGGAAGAGGCATAGGATAATATTAGTGAACTTTTACGTGTTTTGCTATGTGTTGCGAATCTATGATTGTATGCTAAATGATAGAAGTACTTAAGTTCGTTCCATACACCTAGTCAGTAGGACCACAACCTCACGGAAACCACGTACACCCAACATCTTTCCGTTTCGTGACAAGAAGATGCCTCGTCGACCTACTCGCAGAAATCCCAAAACCAACCCCGCCCGAAGTTGACACCACTGCTTTCCAGGCAGCCGTGTCTGCTGCGGTCACAGCAGCTATGGCACAACTTCACCGAGGGAACAACGGAGGAGGCAACGAGCAAGGGTCCGGAAGTTCGAACAACGGGACGAATCAAGGACCCACTAAAACGTGCACCTACAAGGACTTCACAAACGCTAAACCACGAACTTTCAACGGCACTGGAGGGGTGATCACTCTGAAGCGATGGATCGATAAGGTAGAGTCGGTATTCGAGATATGCGATTGCCCCGAGCAGATGAAGGTGAAGTTCGCAGCCTGCACTTTTGTGGACCAAGCAGTCACTTGGTGGAACGGACACGTAGAAGCTATGACGCTCCCTGTCGCCAACTCTATCCCATGGGCTGAAATGAAAGAAATGTTAATGGCTGAGTACTGCCCCCGAGGCGAAATACAGAAGATGGAGCAAGAGCTATGGAATCTCACTGTGCAGAATGCGAACATCGATGCCTACATATCGAGATTTAGCGAACTATCTCTGCTGTGCCCGGGTATGATCACATCAGAAGGAAAGAAGATTGAACGATTCATCTGGGGAATGACATCACCTATTCAAGGGAATGTGATAGCTGCGAACCCGGAAACGTTTGACAGTGCGAAGAGATTAGGGAAGAGGTTGTATGATCATAACAACAAGAAGGGCGAGAAGCCAGTGGAGGCTGAGAAGAAAAAAGGAGGGTGATGGAAGGAAAGGGAGGAACAACAAGAGAAAGGGGCGTCAGGGCCCTGAGACCTCTAAAAAGTAGCAGACAGTGGCAGTTAACGCTGTCACCGTACCGGTTCCAGCCACACCACATGCTCCAGCCTCAGCTGCTCCAAATGCTTCAGGATCCTATTCTGGTAATCTTCCCAAATGCGATAAGTGCGGTTTCCACCATCACGGCGAATGCAGGGAATTCCATTGCACCAGTTGCAACCGAAGGGGACACACTGCAAGGTTCTGCAGGGCTTACCCTCCCCAGAATCAAAATCAGGGAAACAACAACAACAACAACCACCGCAATAACAACAACACCAATGCCGGCGGCAACAATGCAGGGCCTAGCCACACCTGCTTCGGGTGTGGAAGGACGGGGCATTTCCGCCGAGATTGCCCTAACAACAACTCAGGAAACAGAGGAGCAGGAAGGATGCTGACTATGGGTCAGGGTGAGGCAGTTCAGGACCCCGCAGTTGTGACCGGTACGTTTCTCCTAAACCACACTTATGCATGCATCTTATTTGACACCGGAGCGGAGCGAAGTTTCTTAAGCGAGAAGTTTAAACATTTATTAAAACAACAACCCCAGAAGCTAAATGAAACCTATACGGTGGAAATGGCCAATGGGAAAACCGAATCCACTAGGGAGATCTACATCGGATGTACCCTAACCCTTAACCAACACGTCTTTCGAATAGACCTAATGCCAGTGTCAATTAGGAGTTTCGATGTGATTATCGGCATGGATTGGTTAAGCCCCCACCATGCTGAGATTATGTGCCATGAGAAGGTCGTTCGCCTTCGTCTCCCAAATCACGAAGCCCTAGTAATTTACGGAGACAAACCCAACACGAATCTTCGTCTCATCTCGTGCATCAAGGCACAAAAACATCTGCGAAAGAACAACTTGGCGTTCTTGGCTCACATAGTGGACAAGACCAAAGAAGAAACTAACATCCAAGATATTCCGGTAGCGTGTGAATTTCCAGACGTGTTTCCTGAAGATCTTCCAGGAGTACCCCCAAAGAGACAGGTTGAGTTCCGAATCGACCTCGTTCCAGGAGCAACTCCTCTCGCTAAATCACCCTATCGGTTCGCTCCTGCTGAAATGTAGGAACTGTCCAGCCAACTTAGTGAGCTTCTGGATAAGGGATTTATCCGACCTAGCTACTCGCCATGGGGAGCTCCGGTACTCTTTGTCAAAAAGAAGGACGGATCTTTCCGAATGTGCATCGATTACAGAGAGTTAAATAAACTCACTGTTAAAAACCGCTACCCACTCCCACGAATCGATGATCTATTCGACCAGCTCCAAGGAGCTAGTTATTATTCTAAAATAGATCTACGGTCCGGATACCACCAACTCAAAGTCCGAGAAGAGGATATTCCTAAAACCGCTTTCCGAACCCGCTACGGACATTATGAATTCGTCGTAATGCCCTTCGGTCTAACAAATGCACCTGCCGCATTTATGGACCTAATGAACCGAATCTGTCGACCGTTCCTTGACAACTTCGTCATTGTGTTTATCGATGACATCCTCGTCTATTCTCGAAGCAAAGAGGAGCATGGCCAGCATCTCCAACAAGTCCTAGAAACTCTGCGATCGGAAAAGCTTTACGCCAAACTTTCCAAGTGCGAGTTCTGGCTCCGGAGTGTGAATTTCCTAGGCCACGTAGTTAGCCAAGACGGAATTCATGTGGATCCCTCTAAGGTCAAAGCTGTGGAAGGATGGGCAACTCCGACTACGCCCACAGAGATTCGTCAGTTCTTAGGCCTAGCAGGTTACTATAGGAGATTCATCCAAAACTTCTCTAAGATTGCCAAGCCGCTTACCTCGCTTACGCAAAAGGGTGTGCCATTCAAATGGACGGACCGACAAGAGATTGCGTTTCTAACTTTGAAGCAAGCTCTCTGTAGCGCTCCTGTACTATCTCTACCTGAAGGAACGGAAGATTTTGTAGTCTACTGTGACGCGTCGAATCAGGGTTTAGGTTGCGTTCTCATGCAACATGGAAGAGTGATAGCATATGCGTCCCGCCAACTAAAGACGCACGAAGTAAATTACACGACCCATGACCTAGAGCTGGGAGCCGTGGTCTTCGCTCTGAAAATTTGGAGGCACTACCTGTACGGTACAAAGAGCACCATCTTCACGGACCACAAGAGCCTCCAACACATCTTGAATCAGAAGGAGCTGAACATGAGACAACGAAGATGGGTGGAATTGCTAAACGACTACGAATGCGAGATCAAGTACCACCCAGGCAAGGCCAACGTGGTAGCCGATGCATTAAGTCGGAAGGAGTACTCAAATCGCCGTACGAAAACACACTCGATAACCATTCAATCTCATCTGGCCACTCAAATTTCATTAGTCCAGTCAGAGGCTATGAAAGCAGAAAATAGAACTAGCGAGGCATTGCGCGGGATGGAAAACAACCTAGAAGCAAGGGAGAATGGGGTATACTACTTCATGAACCGTATTTGGGTCCCAAAAATCGGAGGATTTAGGGAGGCCGTTATGAAGGAAGCCCACAAAACACGATACTCCATTCATCCCGGTTCGGACAAGATGTATTTGGACATTAAACAACACTATTGGTGGCCTAACATGAAGGCGGAAATCGCGACTTATGTTAGTAAGTGCCTTACGTGCGCCAAAGTAAAGGTGGAATACCAGAAACCTTCAGGATTGTTACAGCAACCGGCAATCCCTGAGTGGAAATGGGAGGGGATTTCTATGGATTTCGTGACTAAGCTGCCCAAGACGTCGGACGGACTGGACACCATATGGGTAATAATCGACCGACTGACGAAATCTGCCCATTTCCTGCCAATCAAAGAATCCTACAAGATGGAGAGACTGACACGTTTGTACCTACGAGAAATCGTAAGACTCCATGGAGTGCCAAAATCTATCATCTCGGATAGGGACAGTAGGCTCACATCGCGCTTTTGGCAATCACTCCACAAGGCAATGGGAACTCATCTCAATATGAGCACCGCGTATCACCCACAAACGGACGGTCAAAGTGAACGAACCATTCAAACGCTGGAAGACATGCTTAGTGCATGTGTGATAGACTTTGGAAAGTCTTGGGATACCCACCTACCATTGATCGAGTTCTCATATAACAATAGTTACCATTCGAGCATCAAGGTGGCTCCTTTCGAAGCACTGTACGGGCGTAAATGTAGATCACCGTTATGTTGGGCTGAAGTAGGTGACACCCGGCTAGCAAGAACACATACGTCGGACAGGGCACTAACGGTACCGGAGATCATTCGTGAAACCACAGAAAAGATAGTCCAGATCAGAGCTCGATTACAAGCATCGCGTGACCGACAAAAGAGCTACGCCGACAAATGGCGAAAGCCCTTAGAATTCCAGGTCGGTGATCAAGTACTGTTGAAAGTCTCACCCTGGAAAGGGGTTATACGTTTCGGAAAACGGGGAAAGCTGAACCCGCGATACATTGGACCTTTCGAAATTGTCGCCCGAATAGGCACGACAGCCTACAGACTGCAACTACCTGCGGAGCTAAATGGGGTACACCCCGTGTTTCATGTCTCTAACCTGAAGAAGTGCCTATCAGATGAAACCCTTGTCATTCCTCTTGACGAAATCGAAATAAATGAGAATCTCCTGTTCGTCGAAGAACCAATCGAAATCATGGACAGGGAGGTGAAGCGTACTAAGCAGAGTCGCATCCCGATCGTGAAAGTACGGTGGAACGCAAAGCGTGGGCCAGAATTCACGTGGGAACGCGAAGATCAAATGAAGCAAAAGTACCCTCACCTATTCTAGCATTCTCAAATCTAGCTTTCAAACAGAATTTCGGGACGAAATTCCCTCTAACGGGGGGATGATGTCACAACTGGAAATTTTGTGTCATGTAATCTATACACTCAAGCTAATGCGAATCAAAAGCTTAAGAACATGTGTAACACCTATGATTATGACATCAAAAACTTCAATCAAATACATCATACAAGTACTACAAATAGTCATCAAACAATTGGAGACCCTAGAAGTCCGTGTTTAAGTCCATTTTGGACTAGGACTTCCTTATTGGATCCAAATGGACCAATAAGCTTCCAATTAGACTATCATGGGCTTAGAACCCTAATTGGGCTCTAATTGGACCCACACTAATTTATTTCAACATTTTGGGCTATGTTGGGCCTAGAATGAAATGAATTAAAAGCCTTGATACATGAATAACCTAAACTAGTCCAATAAAAATATAAAAATCCTACCACATTCTTTTAGGCTTATAACATACCCAAAAATTTACTCTAATATTGGGCTTAGGGACAAAGGCCCAAATTTTTCCTTTTTCCTTCCATGTTTTCGGCCCAAATCAAGCCCAAGAGGAGGGTTTGACTTTCTCATGCCACCTCATTATTAACCAAAGGACTTCCATGCAAGAAACTCATATCTCCATGCAAACATCACCTCAAATATCATTTCTTCTTCCTCTCTCCCTCACTCTCGGCCATCTCAAACACACACACATTCACAAAAATCTCTCAACTCTCTCAAGAACACTCCTCCCTCTCTACTTAAAGATCTCGAAATTTAGGAAGCATTCAAGAGGAAATTTCCACAAATTCTTCATCTAAGGTAAGATTATGCTTGGATCTATGACTTAGATTCTTTTTATTATCAAAATCTTTTCCTAATCCATGCAAAAATCGTGATCTTACATCCTAGAAGCACCTCAAACTCGAGATCTTCCAGGAAAGAGTGCTAAGGCCAAAAATCACCAAGTTTTCTTCCATATTTCTTCAAAAACCGAAACTACATCCTAAGGTGAGCTTCATACCCCCTATTTTATGTTTTTATGAGTTTTGTGGGGGGAATACAAGTGAAAGTGTAGATCTATATGTGTTTTGTACGCTTTGTATGATTTCCATGATTATATGTGTGCTTTTGTGTGTTATAATGTTGGATCTAGCCACAAAACCCCTCAAAACCAAGATATACTTTATGTTAAATGATTCTAGCATCAAATATATTTCTACATACAAAGTGTTCCTAGAAAAATAGCTAAATGGCTTAGTAACATTTTCTTTGGGCTAAAAACACAATTTTTGGACCTAAAATGTGAAAAATACAAAGTTAAGGGCCCAAATGGACATTTCATGAATTCTGATGGATGAGGTGTGTCAAAACAGTTTCAATGAAACAATTTCTGGAAATATACTCATTTGGAGGATTAAAAACATAAATTTCAAGCTTAATGGGCTAAAAATGACATTTTCGGCCCAATGAGGCCCATTATGCGAGGTTTTCTGTTTTGGAGGGCCAAAACTGTGTTTTTCTGTAAAACAGTGGACTATAAGTGTTCCAAGTCCTTTTCAAAGGTTTAAAATGCTTTTTAAATTTAAAAAGGACCAAAGTTGCAAAGATTTTACAATTTGGGCCAAAATTGTCAAAGTTGCGAAAAAGAAGGGCTATTACCGAGAAAACTGCTATTTCAGGGACTAAAACTGTTTTCTATGAAAAGTATGCTGAAAAATATTAATTTCAATAATTTTTGGTGTTAAAATGTCAAGAAAATTGATTTAAGGATCAAACCGGAAAGTATTTAATTAAAGGGTTGAAAAAGTAAATTTTACAAACAATGAGGGGCTGAAAACAGAAAACTTCCAAGGCTAATTCAATACACGCAATTTGATCAAATAATGGCACCGCGACTATCGACGAAATACAATACACTACAATACCAAAAGTCGTTGTTAAACGAATTGGTTCGGTCTCGAACCAATGAAATCCGAAACTACTAACACGACGACACTACGACACTACGATTTATACAAGTAACGTTTGGGAATTCAATATACATGCGAGTGTGCACAGACGTCTACGCACCATCTTTGGGCCCCAAAAGTGTAAAATCTTGTTTGTTGGGCCTAGCTAGCCCAATGACCTCATCTTAAGGCCCGAAGACCTCTATCTTACGAAGTGTTGGGTTTTACCGATCTGACACAACGTAAAAGGACTTTCAATGGCTTGTATACTACTGGTCCCCAAGGGTCCTTTGGTATTGCTAGTAAAGTCTACATTTCATGCGAGGCGGGTCTGGGACCCCTCGTACATTTTTATCCCCAACCGGTTAATGGAGTCATCGAGGTCTTCGTGTCCTCTTTCTCTTCGGATGTGAGACTACACATAGTCAGGGTGATTGGATAATGTGATTAATACGGACGACGCCTACGGGATCGTTAGTATAGCTATAAACTGGTCGTTTGTGTAATGCATGTTTGTAGCAAATAATCATGCTCAAAAATAATCCAACGTCGCCTGGGACTGACACTACGCGCTATGCAATGGTTTCAATGTGACTTCATGGAATTCAAGGAATTAGGAAAACATCGGGTTTTCCTAGGGTTTTCAATACATACAGATTTGAAATGCATACAACTTCAATGAACAATTTTTTACAAGTATAGAAACAAACAAGCATACCTATGGATCTTCACAAACGTTTTCAAAAGCATTTCTTTTCAGAAAATATCGGATTTTCTGGTGGTTTTCAAACGATACGAAACATTGTTTTTCCTCAAATACCGCTTATGAACTCACCAACATTTCATATGTTGACGTTTTTCAAAATACTTGTATTCTCAGGGAACCAGTGAAACAAAGGAAATCATGTTCAGTGATGGCTTGCAGTTTATTTATGTATGAATCGAACAATTTATTTTTGGGAATGTAATGTTTAAACAATGTACTTCATGTAAACTCTACTGGTTGTACTATATTAATGCATGGTGACGAATGTTGTTACGTTTCATATATATTCAATGTTATGGTATTCAATTGAGTCACGACAGCCCGCGAACGTTTCCGCCGCCTGGTTCGGGGGTGTGACATGACTGGAGACTCTGCTGGTATTGTGGGATCAGTTTGAGATTGCGGATTGTGTATGTTGCAGTGTGATTGCATTGGAAGGTCTGGCCCCGGGTAGTGATCTGGTTTAGTTGAGGTAGTGCATGGGCTTGAGAGTCCATGCAAGGAGAGTCAGAGTAAGTGTGTTGGATGGATAGCGGACAAGCTAAGGGTGGTGTAGCGTCGGGCGAGCACCGTAGCATTTGTCGGAGTGACATTGTGGCCGGATGGATTCCTTGGTAAAGGAAGAGAGGGAAGTAAGAGGTGTGTAATTCCGAGAGGGAGTGCAAGTTCACAAAAGTAAAAGCGGCAGAGCAGAGTTGATTAGAGCAATTCGAGTATGGTTATTGAGCAGCGTGTTTGCGGCAGTGGATTAGAAGCTCATCCGGTTTGGAGTGTCTGCTGAGGTCGCGGAGGGAAATCCGCAAGTGTAGAGCCAAGAGGCTCGGAAGGGATGCAGGGAGAGAGAGAGTCTTGAACTCTCAATGTGATTCTGATCAGGGTATGGGATGTATACTAGTGGTTCATCCTGGGGGGTGTTTGAGGGTATTATCAGTGTATCAGGTTTTCTTAACCTGAGGATGTTAGAGCTAGTTCAGCATGTGTATGCGGTTGCAAGAGGGGAACTCGTGAGAGTTGCTCTGAGATTGAGAATGGGTCTTTCCGTCATCACGGAATGGATATAGTGGAATTCGGATCGAGGATTCGATGGTTCAGGGTTTTCTAGCCCTTATGGGTCAAGTGATTATTGAGATTTGGAGCAGAGTTGCATCTTGGGTAATTCTCGGATATTGGGTGTGATTATCAGAGGGTACAGCCGGTGCCCGGTTCGAGACGGTAGTCAGGACACCGTAAAGGAAAGGAAAGTGTGTTCACGTTTCGATGGATATGCCTTGAGGGACCTGGTCCGGTTAAGGCCAGGTGGCGCGTTGTGGGAGTATCTTTGGAGTTGAGTTGTTGTAGGCTTCGAGGGCGAAGCCTAATTTAAGTGGGGGAGAATTGTAACATCCCGAAATAGCAAGAGTAGAGTTGAAGGGCTAAAAGTCTAATTTGGGAAAGAGTGACTCGGCGAGTCCATGGATGGACTCGGCGAGTAGAGTCGCGACTTGGTCGCGTGTTATGTAGCCGACTCGGCGAGTCAATGAGATGGACTCGGCGAGTAGGCACTGAGTGGAGAAAACCCTAATTCTCGGGGTTGAGCCCTATATAAAGAACATTATGTTTCTTCCCCAGCCTCTTCATTTCCCCCTTGAGTTCCAGAAACCCTAAAATCGTGGAGAAGCACTATTGTTGAGTGGATTGGAGCTTGGAGAAGTATTTGTTGAAGAAAGTTGGGAGTTTGAAGGTGTGAAGCAAGGGGCTTTGCTTGGATTCGAGTTTCCTTGTAGTTTGGGGTGTTCCTTGGAGGTAATATCTCGTTCTTGGGCTGTTGTTATCTTGTTTCTTCATTTTGGGGTTTGAGGGAAGCTTATCTTGGGTGATATTGGAGTCTAGAGGTTAGATCTGAGGTTGCTACCTCAGATCTGGAATGGAGAAGGGTTGGACTGAAGGAAAGTCCCTGTGTTGAGTATTGGATGAAGCTATCTTGTCCCAAACCTTAGCCCTAATGTGTAATATGCATAGATCTCTTTGGATTCACGTAAAGTTTGCCACTTTACGTGATGGATGAGTTGTAGGAAGCTAGATCTATGTTTTGGAGCATTTTCATGGCCTGGAATGCTTCTGAAAGGATTCAGACCGGTGGTACTCGGCGAGTCACATGGGTGTACTCGACGAGTTGCTTGAAGATGAGCTGGAACTCGACGAGTTGGAAGAACAACTCGGCGAGTTGGATGAAGATGGCCTGGAACTCGGCGAGTTGTATGAACAACTCGGCGAGTAGGTTGAAGATAGCCATAGACTCGGCGAGTCTGTTCTTGGACTCGGTGAGTCTTGTCGAAGAGTTCTGATATTCTCCGGTTGAGTCGAGAATCGGTGAGTCAAGGGATGACTCGGTGAGTTGTGTGCGAGAGGACTCAGAAGTTGTGGGACTCGGCGAGTCTCGGGGTGACTCGGCGAGATAGGTCGCGGATTGAGTGAAGTTCTGAGTATGGGAACTCGGCGAGTAATCGGGTTGACTCGGCGAGTAGGGTCAGTCAGGGGTTCACTTTGACCTTGTCTTTGACCTAGGGTTGACCAATGCTTTCCAGGCGTATTTTTGTAATTGTGGATTATTGTTTGAGTTCAGTGCATTGGTGGCTGTCCAGAGGTGGAGATAGTATCAGTGATCGGAGCAGCTTGGGTTATCTGTTCAGTCGGCAGTTTCGAGGTGAGTTATCCTCACTATATCAATAGGGTTTAAGGCACAAAGGCCGACCCTTTATCGGATGGAAATCCGGGTAGTGTCTGTTGTTATGATATTGCGGAATATGGGCCGGAAGGCATTACGTTATGGGCCGGAAGGCATTACATGTTGTGGGCCGGAAGGCATTGCATTGTGGGCTAGAAGGCATTACATGTTGTGGGCCGGAAGGCATTGCATGGCCTGGAAAGGCGTATGTGTGGAATTAGTATGTTGACTGATTCGTAGGGCGATGTTATGCTAGTGACCGGTTAGGCCGGTATCTTGGTTAGGGTAATGATATGTTATGTGATCTGTTGATGATTATATGTTATGTGCACAGTTGCTTGGTCTGGGGTTTGACCCGATATGAATGGCTGTTCTATGATCTGTTATGTTATGTGGGCATTTTATGTTATGGGCCGGAAGGCGATATGTTATGGGCCGGAAGGCAATATGTTATGGGCCGGAAGGCGATATGTTTTGGACCGGAAGGTCGTGGCCTGGAAGGGTGTATATGTGGTTGGTATTTTTGGGGGTATCTCACTAAGCTTTCGGGCTTACAGTTGTGGTTTTATGTTTCAGGTTCTTAGGAGTCTGTGGCAAGGCAAATGCGTGATCGTACCATTCTCCGTGTTGGTGTTTTATGATTTGAACCTGGGAAAAATACTCTGTTAAATAATGTATTGAAAACCTTTTTGTAACAACGTTATTAAAATGGGTGGTTTTTGAAAAGTTTTAATTGTTTTGAAATTTCGGTCGTTACATTTTTGCAGTATACCTTGTTCGCAGCAGTAGTATCATAGATGAAACTAACGTACTGAAAGTCTTTCATAGGTTTCACTGCTGTGTTTTTGGAACACCGTTCTAAAAATAAGTCCAAACGCCAGTGATTCCACGTAGTCCGACATTGTCATTTGACTTGAGTCGATTCGATCCTCACAGTGCCAGTTTCGTGTGAAAATTCTTTTCCTCGTAATCGACTTTCTGGCAAAGTCGTCGTTCCAAAACTCTGAGGTACTCATGCCTAGAGTGCCTTATGTTATGTAGCTTTCCTAAAGTATCATCAACAAGCCTTCCCAGAGTACCATTCGTACTGTACGTCAAGTTCAATACCAAGGACCCATATGGTTAATCCATCACTGAGGAATGTATACGCAAGGGTGGTACATAATCAAGGTTCTACAGGTTTAGAATTGATGATTCCGCTTTAACTTCTTTTCCTTGATTGGATGTGATCTTAGAGAAGAATAATTTATTCGACTACCTTTTCAATCTTAATTATATACGACTCGTATGCACGACACTGTGACTGATGAACCAGGTATGAGTTCTATTATGAACTTCGGGACGGAGACTACTCAAGACTACGATTGACCATGCTACCATGCGAATAAACTTAGAAGCCAAACTAAGACCTTCTCACCGAACAGGACAAGAGATGCTGATGGAACAGAAGTATCTATCCTTTTCACAATTCGTTATTATTCACTTTCGAATCTGAATTTCGAGACGAAATTCCCTTTAACAGGAGGATGATGTGACAACCCGAAAATTTTTGCTTTAAAAGTCGGTCCGATCAACTCAAAGTCAGACTCACTTCTGCTATCTATTAGCACTTCTTAGAGTCTATTTGAGTGTTCTGAGCTCAATACATTCAAGAAATGAGTGTAACGAAGTATCTACTAGAACCACTGTACAACATTCAAGCCATGAACTCCATCAAGAGGAGTTTACGGCCAAGACACCAAGAGTTTACGGCTGTAAACTCACCCCTATTTATATAAGGGCAATTCATTTCTTCATTCTTTTCCTTTCCTTGGCCGATATCCTTCAAACTCTCTCAAGTATCATCGAGTATCTTCATCCTAGATCATCAAAAGTTGTAAGTGATTCATCCATCTTTCTTGCTATACTTCTTGGTATTGTATCATCTCATGATTTCATCCATGAAATCACTTCTTTTGGTTAGATCTTTAAGATCATCAACTTTCACCAAGAACACACACTAGTTCTTTGGCCGTAAATCAACTCATTTAGCTTCCATATCGTAAGTATCCTTTCAATATACTTCACATCTTTTAGAGAACCTTGATTTACACCCTTGAAATAAGCATTTAACCAAGAACATCAAAAGTTTTTGTCCGTAAACTCTTCATGGCCGTAAACTCCTTGATTGTTACATGTTATGACCTTAAACTCTTCTAATGACCAAGCCTTAGACCTTGAACCCTTAATGGATGTTAGTAGGACATTAAACACCATCTTATGCATGTTTGACCATGAGTTTACGGCCATAAAACTCCATGGCTGTAAACACCAATTAGTGACCGTTCACTTCCCTTTGATCAGTCACATGTGATTCTACACTTCATTTCATGTCCCTTAGTCCCTTAGGTTGTTTCCCTTCATGATTAGTTTTATTATACACCAATTATACACATATATGTACCAATATATGTCATTTAGGATTCATTTGAGTATCAGAACTTCATTCGTGGAACTTCTCATCCTTACATGAATCATCATTGGATCACCAACATAAGGTGAGTTCATACAACTACATTTTATCACATTTTACTGTTTTAAGGAGGGGATACAAGTTTAAACATAAGAAATTGTGTTTATTATAAATGAAATTCTTTAAATATTTTAAATGACACCAAGTCATTAAAAATGCTTTCAAATAATATTAAACTCTTTTAATTATTAGGAAATACTTTTAAAATGTTCTATAAAGTCTTTTAACTTATATTGTGTATAAATGATGTCTATATAGATATATTTATATAAGTAATGTTTAAAGGGCTTAGGACTGACTACTAGCTTTATTTCCTTTTCCTTGTCTGGTGTGGACTTAGAGTAACGGTTGTTTGTCCAAATGTCGTTTAAATCTTAGTTATATATTATGTATATCTATGTAGATATAAAAGTTCTATTCAGTCAGTTTTATACCTTTAGGTAGCAAAGGTATTCATTCAGGATCAATCAATCAATTAGAGAGAACTTACTAGTAAACTATAATAGGCATAGTTTAGGAAGGAACACTAATACTATAACAAACAAGATAACTTTGAATGTGAATCTACTTCACGGATTAGTAATTCGTTTGCTAAAGTCGCTTTTTCTAACCAGAGTCTCTTATAGAGAGAGAGAGAGAGAGCGTATAGTATGGATAAAACCACATGACATACAAATCTTAATAAAAGGGGTTCGCGACCATAGTACCGAACCTTAAATATATTAATAGGTACACAACTACAGTACCAGACTCAAATATAAAGAGAACATAACTAATCGTACATTCTTAAGTAGTAGTTTATGTGATTACTTAGTACATACACTAAAGTTATATACAATGAGAAACTGGCAGACAGTTGAACCGAGGACCTCTGTTTTATTTTCCTTTTCCTTGTTTGGATGTATGTACTAGGTGAATCACAGGATACTCTTAGCATAGGGTATTTAGAGTACTATTCAGAGCACTATTCAGAGTATAGTTCAGAGAAACATAACGAGCAACGAGCACCTTGTAGTCTTTTCATCGTATATATACTATATTATAAACTAAGATTAATTATACTATTACATAGTATATTACTACATTCACAAGACAGTTTCATGAAGCGTTAAATCCAGCTATTCAATAATGCAGTACGTCAACATTCAGTAGAACGGTTTTAGGGGAGAAAACTACATTTCAATAACAATTAGGGAGTATAGGATTCTCTGGGTTCAAT
Organism: Lactuca sativa; assembly: GCF_002870075.4. Lineage (NCBI taxonomy): Eukaryota > Viridiplantae > Streptophyta > Magnoliopsida > Asterales > Asteraceae > Lactuca > Lactuca sativa. The sequence continues at coordinate 117,802,539 of NC_056623.2, read as the reverse complement.
AGTAACACTCTCTAGGTAAACTAGTACATTTTAAAGGATTCTTAAGAATGTTAACATTATGATCCCCTTGCTTATACATTCTCGAGTTATATATAACGAAGACCTAGTAGACAATAGAATGTGACACCTCTAACTTAGTTTTTTTCCTTGCCTGCATGTGAAACTAAGGTCGAATCCCACAATTTATTATCCACCCAATATTGATTATATAATACGTGTCTAACCTAAGTAATCATGGATATTAGTTTGTCAGTTGTTAGAATTGGTATAACTTAAATAACTATTTGTTCGAGCTATAATAATTTAGATTATACATTAGGGTTATATATGATGAAGACCTACTAGATTGGAGAATGTGTGAACGCATTCATACTTTCCTTTTCCTTGTTTGGATGTGGGGGTACGATCGAATTACACAATCGATTGTCCGTCTCATATTGATTATATGTAACTAGTATAAACTAAGCGATTATAGAAGGAATTGTTTCAGTAACGCTTTACATTAAGAAAATATAGGATTTTCTTGTAGATCTTGCAAACTTGTTCATTTAACAAAGAAGACATTTTCTCTAAACAAAATCTTATGCACTCACCAGCTTTATAGCTGATACTCACTTTCAAAATACTTGTATTCTCAGGGATCTATTAAGACAGGTATCCACGATGGAGTCGTGAATACGGAGCAGTAGTTTCTCGTCTTATCTTTTGATACAATATTAATATTAAACATGTAATGTTTTGAACTAGATGTAAACACTTTAACATCTATACTATGAATGTTGTTGCTTTGATTATGATTGTACAATTGTTGTGATACTACATATGACATCCTCCATCCCCCGAATGTTTCTGCCGTTCCGGTTTTAGGGGGTGACATTCACTAGCTGAACCACCTTGTTCCTCAAGGTCTTTGTCTTCCGATTCAAAATCGCAATTGGTCTCTCGATGTAGTTCAGGCTGCCATCAACCTGGATATCCCCGAAAGGTACGACTGCTGACTCATCCACTAAACACGTTCACAACTGAGAAACATGGATAGTGTTGTGGATCTGACTGAGCTCTGCTGGAAGGTCCAATCGATACGTCACCTTGCCCACCCTGGCTATAACCCTGAAGGGGCCAATGTATCTGGGGCCCAACTTTCCTTGCTTCCGAAACTGGATAACACCCTTCCAGGGTGACACCTTCAGGAGGACCATGTTACCCACCTGAAACTCCAAGTTTGAATGCCGCTTGTCGGCATAGCTCCTTTTCCGACTCTGAGCAGTCTGCAGCCTGCTCCGGACCTGCTGGATCATCTATGTGGTGTTGAGCACCACTTCGGTACTCCCCATGATCATCGGACCGACCTCTCCCCAACATATATGGGTCTTACACTTCCTCCCATAGAGCATCTCAAAGGGAGGTCGGTCTATACTAGCATGGTAAATGTTGTTATACGAATATTCCACTAACGGAAGATACGTATCCCAACTGCCACCAAAATCCAAAACACATATGCGAAGCATGTCCTCGAGAGTCTGGATCGTCCTCTCGCTCTGTCCATCCATCTGAGGGTGGAAAGCGGTGCTAAAATGGAGACGAGTACCCATCTTGTCATGGAACCACTTCCAAAACCTGGAACTAAAACGAACATCTCGGTCTGATACCACCGAGACTGACACCCCATGACATGCCACAATCTCTCGAACATAGATCTCAGCTAACTTCCCAGCCGAGATACTCTTCTGACTCAGAATGAAATGAGCACTCTTGGTCAATCGATCCACGACGACCCATATCGAATCTTCTCCTCATGCAGTCCTAGGAAGCTTCGTGATGAAATCCATTGCGATGTCTTCCCATTTCCACACGGGCATATCTAACGGCTGCATATTTTCGTGGGGCCTCTGATGCTCTGCCTTGACCTTCCTGCAGGTCACGTATCGCTCCACATACCAGGCTATATCCCACTTCATGCAGGGCCACCAATAATCTAGGCGAAGATCCAGATACATCTTCATCGCCCCGGGATGGATGGAGAACCTGGACTTGTGGGCCTCCTCCATCAATACCTGCCGTACCCCTCCCTAGTAGGGCACCCAAACCCTCCCATGCAAGGTCAATAACTCGCGGCTATCATAATCAAATGAGGACACCTAGCCTATGACGCTTTCACACTTCCGGTGCTCTTCCTTCATACCCTCAACCTGTGCCTCTCGAATCTACTCCAGCAATGGAGTCATCACTGTCATCCTCAGACATATGTCTCGAATCAGAGCCACCACTGCCTTACGACTCAGGGCGTCAGCCACTACGTTGGCCTTGCCGGGGAGGTAAAGGATCTCACAGTCATAATCCTGCACCACATCTAACCACCAAAGTTGCCTCATGTTTAGTCTCGGCTGATCCATAAGGTACCTCAAACTCTTGTGGTCCGTGTAGATGTTACAACGAACCCCATAGAGGTAATGTTGCCAAATATTAAGGGAGAAGACCACGACCCCCAACTCCAAATCATGCGTCGGATTGTTAGCATCGTGAGGCTTCAGCTGTCTCGAAGCGTAGGCTATCACGTGACCTCGTTGCATCAAAAATGCACCCAAACCTGTAATTGAAGCGTCACAGCACACTACAAAAAATCATCTACACCCTTTGGCAGAGTGAGAATTGGTGCCTCGCACAACCGCTGTTTAAGCGTCTCGGAAGGCGCCTGCTGCTCCGGCCCCCAGCGAGATGTCACCGACTTCTTGGTCAGTCAGGTTAGTGGGAAAGAGATCTTGGAGAAATCCTAGATGAATCTCCTATAGTAAACCGCTAAACCAAGAAAACTTCGAATCTCAGATGGACACCTCGACACCTCCCACTGCATCACGGCCTCAATCTTGGCCGGATCGACCAATATACCCTTCTGGTTGATAAGGTGCCCCAAGAACTGCACCTTGTGCAACCAGAACTCACACTTGGAGAGCTTCGCAAAAAGTCTCTCCTTCCTCAGAGTCTCTAGCACCTCCCGCAGGTGCTCCTCATGTTGCTCCTCGGTCTTGTAATAGACCAAGATGTCATCTATGAAGACTATCATAGACCGGTCCAGCATCGATCTGCATACGCGGTTCATGAGATCCATGAACACGGCTGGAGCATTGGTGAGCCCAATCGGCATCACCATAAACTCATAATAACCATAGCGAGTCCTAAAAGTTGTCTTCTGCACATCCTCATCCATGAATCGCATATGGTGGTATCCCGACCGAAGGTCAATCATGGAGAACCAAGATGCCCCGTGCAGCTGGTCAAACAGATCATCAATCCTCGGAAGTGGGTAATGGTTCTTCATCGCCACCTTATTCAGATCCCGGTAATCTATGCACATCCAATGTGACTCGTCCTTCTTCTTCACAAACATGATCGGAGCTCCCCAGGGTGAACTACTAGGCCTGATAAACCCCTTGTCTAGCAGCTCCTGCAGCTGTGTAGACAACTCCTGCATCTCGGGAGGAGCCAGCTAATACGGTGCCCTGGCTATTGGTGTCACACCAGGAACTAGGTCAATCCTGAATTCGACCTGTCTTTCAGGAGGTAGCCCAGGCAGATCCTCTGGAAATACCTCCGGGTACTCTCATACAATCGGTACATCGTCTACCGTCGATGTACCCTTATCTCGGGTATCCATGACATAAGCAACATATCCGTTGCAACCCTGCTGAAAATAGTGTCTCGCTCTCACCGCGGAACATAAGGTCAATCCTCCCTGCGGCCTCTCACCCTAAATCACCAATCCTCCCTCGCTAGGAGTCCGAACTCTTACTAGCTGCTGCTCACAGTCGATCACTGCTCCATTGGGACTCAACCAGTCAATACCTACAATGACCTTATTCCTTCGCTGGGGAATCAGAACCAAGTCTACTGAAAACCGCTCATCAAACAGTTGAAGTGTACATCCTCGATGCCATCTTGCAACCCTGACGGTTCTATCATCTGCTATCTCAACATCCAAAGGATAATCCAACTCCCCCGGAGCTACGCTAAATCGCTTACTAAGTGCAAGCGACACGAAAGATCGGGTAGCCCCCAAATCAAACAATACTATAGCTGAAATGTCGTTCACTAAGAACGATCCTATAAACAAATACATAATCATAAGCAATAATAAAAAATGATAAGAAGATAATGGAGAATATACATACCCGTGACGATGTCAGGAGCTGCACGTGCCTCCTCTACTATCAACTGGAAGGCTCTGCTCTTCGCCACTTGCGTCTCAACTCGGCCCTGCCGTCCATCAGTAATCCTCAATGTAGTAGGAGCAGGTGCCACCACCTGTCCTGCTGGCACCTTTCTAGGATGCTGGGACCTTTTATGGCCCCTATGATTTCACTGGAACCAAATCAGATCAGATGTTGTCGTGGTGGTGGTAATGATAGCAGTACAATCCCTGCTAACATGCCCAGTTCGGCTGCACTTGAAGCAGTCGGAACTGCCCGCCCTACATGGCCCCTCATGCCCCCTGCCGCACTTGCCACAGCGGCCTCGGTCCTGCTGTCCTTTCCCTTGGGAATCTGTCTTGGTCTTCTTTCCCGAACTCTCATTGAAAGACACCGGCTCCAGCTTCCTCTTCCTCTCCATCTCTAGATCAATCTCTCTCTCACAAGCCCTCACTATCATGTCGTCCAGTGTACTGCAGCTAGAGCGGCTCAAAAACTGGCAGATATCACTCCACAACATCTCATGATATTGGGTGTTTTCCATCTCCTCGTCCACCACATACTGCGAAACGAGAAGGGCCCTCTCCCTAAACTTGGCGGTAATCTCCGCCAAAGTCTTAGTCGTCTGCTGGAGGTCCTGGAACTCCCTCGCAAGCTAGTGCACCTCAATGTCAGGTGCAAACTCGGCCCTATACCTGGTCGTAAAGTCACCCCAGGTCATCGCATCCAACATAGTATTATCACCAATGGCTCTCCCAACCTCCTCCTACCAATCACGTGCCTTGTCCTTCAGAAGATGGGACGCAAGTCGGACCTTGTCCCCTTCGTGACATCTGCTAGTGCGAAAGGCGTTGGCGACATCCGCCAACCACCTGCTGCTAGCTATAGGGTCCCAAGCTCCATGATATTCAGGAACTCTGCACGCCCTGAACTCCCTGAAGGTCAAGGTGCGCGACCTTATCATGGTCGCCACCTCAGTACAGAAGGTACTCAATCTCTCATCCAATAACTCAAGGATCCCCTCCTTGATCATGCCGAAGATCACGGAGTCTGATTGATGATGTTATGCGTGATCTCTGAAAATATGAACTTCCTCATCTGGTCATCTAGCTGCTCGGCTCCAGAACCCGAGCCTGATCCCTCACCGGCACCTGAACTGCCTACTGCTGGTCTAGGGCGTACAACCACCATACTCAAACAAAACATAAAATTATCATAACTCATTATACCCGAGGGATCTAATCACATAATAAGTTTCCTGGATTCATCTCAACCCCTCTTGTCTCGAGTACGGATCCTCTACTTTCAGTAGTACTGGACCATACTACCTTCCACATCTATCTGTACTTTCCTCAAGAATTGCCTTGACTCCACCAAGTCCCTTCTACTACTACTACTTCATGTGCTACTTTCTTCCTAGGCTTGCCCTAGGGTAATCTCCGGCCTACTCTTCGCCATCAGCTGCATAAGAAGTCCCTGCCACCTTTCCCTAGCTAGCTCGCGAATACAATTGCATATCAATCAGACTAGATAATTCTTTGAATGAGAGGTCTCACATTACAACGGTAAAGAATCAAACAAGAGTTGCGCAATAGCATTAAAACCTAGCCTTCTGAAATTATTTAGTCCTTATAATATGTAACTTTAACGTATTCATTTACAAGTTAATTTAAAGGTAACTAGAACTCATATAAGCACAAAGCAAGCAGCATTCATGCATTGAGTATCCACAATTAAACATAATCTACTATGACTATCACATTACTGACTAATCAGTTCTAGCATACTACTCCAAATCCCATACGACTGTCCTACGAGGCATCCTTCCAAGATCCTTATCCCTAATCTAGCATGCAATTCTCATACATATAAAGCAGGCATACAAGGCATCCTTCCTAGATCCTTAGCCCTAATCTAGCATGTAGAACATATAATCATATCTTATCATAACACTTGTATGGATAGTTTGGGGGACTTACTTGAGCTCGGCTGATTGCATGCACCACACCATTTTTCCTTTTTAAACTCTTTTCTCTCTTAGAAACCCTTTTTAAAGTTTTTTGACAAAAGATTTTCTTTTGAAAACAATTCTATACCAACTCCTTAGTTTGAGTTCACACACACCAAAGGATGTGCCCGAATCCCTCAAACCAAGGCTCTAATACCAATTTGAAACATCCCAAAAATGTAGTCCAAAATTTTCATTTTTGCCTTAATATAAAAACCATTGATCATTCATAGGAATAAAGAAAATCATGTATCTGGTGTCTCAAAACATCGTATTCGAACTGCATCAAAGTCAAATAAGAAAATATCAGAGTATAAAAACATCCCAGGTCATAATGCTGTGTGTGTGTCATGCGATCATCCCGAGCCCTTTCCCTTGCTACAAGAAGTATCTGAAACCAAAACTGAAAACTATAAGCACAAAGCTTATTGAGTTCCCCAGACTACCACATACCATACAATCAAGCATTCAACTAGGAGATCGGGCCCCGCCCACTCTCATGGAGATTCGGACCCCAACCACACTTCGCTACATAGGAGATCCGGGCCCCGTCCACACTCTACTATCTAGGAGATTCAGACCCCGCCCACACTCCACTATCTACAAGATTCGATCCCCACCCACACTCGTCGACTCTGAGATTCGGACCCCGCCCACACTCAGCTACGTTCATGCAAACAAGTATCACACAGACAATAAGTATCATTATCTAACTAACAGGCATGATCTATAGCAATACTGTAAGATTCGGGCCCAGCCCTTATTCAGCTACTAATATACTATATATACGTGTCGGCCTTGGTACCGTAGACCTGTTCCTACTGAAGGGAAACTCATCTCGTAAGGCTGACTACTGAAACTCGAATAAGAACTCTCTGGCTACTGCTCCGGTGACTCCCCGGATATCAACTACATAAAACACCTAATCAGAATCTGGAAATCCATCCTAGGGTAAAATGACCGCTTTACCCCTGGTCAAAGTCAATTGCAATCAAGGTCAAGGTCAAGGTCAAGGTCAAGGTCAACTCCTAGTCAACCCAACTCATCGAGTCCCTCCTTGGACTCGTCGAGTTCTAAGTTATTCAGTCCCATGATAAGCTAAGTCGACTCGTCGAGTCCCTATACAGACTCGTCGAGTTCTGTCTGGAACAGAATCGGTACATGGCGTCTTTAACTCGTCGAGTCCCTCCTTAGGCTAGTCGAGTTCTTCACTTTCCAAGTCCTAATCTCGTCCAACTCATTGAGCCACCTCCCAGGCACAGTGGTGCCACTCAAAACCAGAAAAGCTTAGGGGATCATGACTTGACTCGCCGAGTCACAAGAACGACTCGCCAAGTCCCATGCATGCCAAAACCATACAGTCGATTCCAATCGATTCCAGTGCTTCCAAATCAAAGATCTGTGCTCCTTAGGCTAGCATAACACGTAAAGTTGCTAACATTACGTGCATGCATGATGATGCAAGGCTAAAACACTCATTGCAAACTATAATTGAGGTCTAAGCCATGGCATGGGGCTATGGCTGAATAAAGGTGACAACTTTGAGCTCCTATAGCTCAGAAATGCCTAGATCTGAAGTCCTTTCGTCCCCCAAGGTTCAAATCCCAGAATGACCTTGGGATGTCGAATCCCGGAATGACCTTGGGATGTCATAAAAGCCAAGGTATAAATTTTATACCTTTAACAAGTTTGAGATGTCATAAAACGCTAGATCTTCTTCCCCCTTCTTGTGTCTTCACTTCCTTCCTTCTTTCTCCTACCTTCAAACCACACAAAATGCAAGAAATTGGTTCAAGAATGCACAAGTCCTATTAGCGTTTTGAGAGTGAGGTTGGGAGGTGATAAAGACTGGAGTGGAGGCTGAATATGATGCTTAAATAGGGTGCGAAAATAGGGTTTCCACGTGACAGACCTACTCGTCTGAGTCCAGGCATGGACTTGCCGAGTAGTCCATTTAAATCCCCCCATCCAATCTAGCATCTACTCGATGAGTTAGGGCTACCAACTCATCGAGTAGCTCTAAGAAAATAAATACTTAACTAGATTAATTGCGTACCATGAATGGGGTGTTACACATGTATTTATGTTGTGAGGGTACTTCTTTGCTTATTCAAGGATTGATACTGAATATTATTCTATATAATATTATTACGCATCTAACTTTTACGAAAACATAATAAGAGGAAAATCCGCAAAAAATAGGAATAATTTTGATCTTATTTTTCTAGTTCTTAATGTTGCAACGAATCATTGATTCTGTGATCTTTATAAATTTTGGTTTTTATATTTGCTTCATAATCCAACAACAGGAACTAAGCCTGGATTCTTAATTAGTCTATAATCAACCTCTTAGGTTGGTGGGAGTAGAATAGGGTGGACTTTTTGGGTTGGCTGAGATGGCCCGAAGTAGCACTTTGACATCGGCGGCTACACTATACCCGCCTTACCGGTACAGGAAAGGTGTTGCACATGGCTTTTAAAACCAGAATTACGTTGAAAAAGAAGAATAAAAATGAGGAAAATGGGTTGCACAGACAGCTTTAGAGGGTTTAATGAATACAATTTCATACGCCTTGGGATCGACATCATCAAAGGCTGAGAGTTGACTACTCTGACCACCTAAACTCCATTTCCTCACACGCTTTCAACCTAATGACAAACTTGTGTAGATCTGGAGGAGTTACAGATAAATTTGGTATATAATAGAGGAATGAAAATCACCATCTTGCAAACCGATTAAGGATCCAAACTCTACTTCGCTTGAGCTCCAAATCAACTCCAACTCTCTTCACAGCCTTGAAGATGGCCAACACACACACAATATTTACAGTCACTAATTCAAAATGAGGGAGAAGGTGGAAAGGGGGTACTTAAGTTCTAATCTTTGCCAACTTTTCATTTTTGATCCTTTACGAACTAGTTTTTTTTCCTTTACCGAACTAATATATATCTATTTACCAAACAAGTTGTATTATTCTTACAAGGAATCTCCAAAATAAGTTTTTTTTAACATTTTTGTTCAAAATATAGTTAACACAAGGTTAAACTTTAGTTTCAGAAATTTGGCAAGCTTAGTCCTTCGATCTTAACTTTTATGTCTAATCTCAAATAAATTCTAATTAACAACCTTGAAACTTTTAAATTCACTAATATTAATTTATTTTATTAACTTTTATAATTTTTTTATTTAATTAGTTATATTTATATAATTTTTTACAGTTTTCCAAAAAAGAAAAAAAAAATATGGCCTAAAAATAGGGATGTCACAGGGTTGGAGGTTGTAATCACAATGTTCGTTCAACTTCTATCCTACATCTGATATGTGTAATGTTATTTCAAAAAATCTTGGGAGCCAAACAATGAAATTGATATTTAATACTGAGATTGAATTTCAAGCTGTGAGGTACCCTTTGATTATAGTCTATGTATTTGTCTATTTCCCTTACCAGAAATTCTATTAGAATACATTGGAAGTTATAAAATAGTTTGTTGCAACATATCTCTATCTCTATCTCTATCTCTATCCTCCTTAATAAATGAAGGTTTTTTTGTCACATGTCCTCTTCTTTTTCATTTGGACACATGGCATTTTCTAGAATTTTTGAATTTTCTATTTTCCACTTGTCATTTTATTATATTTTTCATTTTATTAAATTAAAATTCCACATTCAATGTGTAAGGTAATATATATCTAAGGTATTTATTAGAAAGGGTTTATATATGTAATATATTCAATACATTAAAATCTCATTAATTTTAATAATTCAAAATTTTTTTCACTTTTCTTATAAATTCAAACTTCTCAAATTGTTAAAATTTCATATTTAATTTTTTTAAATAAACCCATGTAATACATGGGTCTCACACCAAGTTCTTAATAAAAGAATCCTTTGGACGCCACATGGCACTCTTTTACACCTCTGTTTTGCCACGTGTCGTTACCAGCTTTGTGGTTTGACTGAAACTCCCGCTCTTTTATATCACCAAAATTCGAAACTATCATCTCCTATAAATGTCGAGCATATCATCTCCTGTAAATCAGGAATCAAATTAACCCAAATCATTGACTTCTACAATGTAAACTACAATATCGTTTTTTTTTTTTTTTCTGCTGATTTTAAAATTTAAATCAATTACCCACTAATCAAATCCATAAAAATCAGAAATAAAATCTGCAAAATAAAATACGTTTCTGCAATTAATAAATTTATTGTTCCTCATTTCTCTCTTCGTATTCATATGAAACCATCGAATTGCACATAATATTCTACTGATTTGCCCTCGACTTTGAGTTTCTTATCTGCTCTACTCTTCTGATCTGCAGAAGGCTAGTAATACATTCTTTTCTATTATTTTTTTCTTTTAACATTAAACTCCACATCATTTTCTGTAATTTCAATCATTCTTTGTTCTCTTTTTTTTTTTTTCTGTCTTTGTGTTGAGACTGTAATAATTTTCTTTTAACATCACGATGGAACATTGGATAATGATGATAGTCCTTTGTTTGTTCAACATATGTATTTGTATTTTGGTTTGAAGTCAGATACTTTTATCACAACCTATAAAATCATTTCTCTGCTTTTTTTTTAACGATACTTCCAATCTAAGGTATGATTTTCAACCTTTCTATGTTTGAATTCTATTCTTGCTTTTTAAAGCTTGGTACTTGCTGTTTCGGATTCTATTTTTTCACCATAATATGTTTGATTCTATATTTACATCAATTTATTAACTTTGATTCCTGCTATGTTTGAACATTCCCATGTCAACTTTTATTCAGCAACAAATTGTATAACAAAACTCTAACTTTTTTTTTTGTTTTTTTTTAATAAAAGACTATGGTTATAGTATGTATTTACTTGGTCTATATCTTCAGTTTTTTGATTTCATTACTTTTGTTACTGCATTTTGACTATTATTCATTTTACATGAGGTTATGTGCTTGGTTGTTATTTGATAAGTAGTTCAACTTATTTTACATTGCTTTTTAGATCACATGAAATTCAGATTTTTAAGAAGAGGTTTTCAAACTGATAAAGGAGATGATTTGGGATTAAGCATTTAACTTTTATTGTAAATACCTATATATTTTGAAAGAAAGAATGTAACCTCTTTAATGTAATGAAAAAGATCTTGGTCTGAGGAACTCAATTGCATTTCTTTTGCATCTTTAACTGTTAGAAATTGATACGCCTTCCTACTGCACCCATCAATCTCATCCCTGTAAATGAATTTACAAAATCATGTTATAATTATTGTTCACAAACTAAAAATAAATAAATGAAATGCACCCAACAATTGTTACCTGACTGTTCTAGGCAAAAGGTCCATGCTTCATACAACTGTTTTCAAGACCACTGGCTGAAAGAAAATGTAACAGTGTGAAACTCTACAATTCTTTTCTAAGCAAGTATTCTCAAAAGATTCAGACCCAATATTTTGTACTTTTGGGAACAGAAACATTCATAAGAAAAAATAAAAAAGATTAGATCAAACTATAAATACCCAGTATAATAAGGCTTTAGCTGAAAGAACTCTATCTCAAATGCATCTTGATCTTCCATGTTTACACTAAGCACACCAACATCCTAATAGATATCCCCTGAAATTGACCGATTAATAAAATTATATGTTTATACTAGGAATAACATGTTACTTGATCTCAATAGATTGAAGGAAGGTAAAAAGAAATGCAAGTTGTTGAACACTTACATGTTGAACTGCATTAGAAGTTTCTTCAAACAATGGAGGAAGTCTTTTGAATTATATCAGCAATATGGAACTGAATAGAAAAAATTTTCATTCTATTCCTTCAAACAAACAACAAAATTGACAATTCCATTCACAGACAAAAAAATCATCAATAGCATTTCTTCTATGTAGGTTTTGCCCTGAAACTTCAAATAAAAAAATTAATAATTAAATAAAAAAACTATTCGAAGGTCATATATATAAAATCAAATTACTTTGTGGGTTATAGAATTTAAGATGATGTCCACAAGCGTAGTGATTGTTTCTCGTATAGGGAAAGTAAATAATTAAAAAACACCTATTTTATTTTGAATATATACGATGAAGATTCGTCTCCTCATTTATAGCATTTTCGAATTCAAAAATTGAACAACTATATTTTCTCAAAACTTACAACTTGCCTGATCTTTTCAAATACAGACAATATTCATTTCGTTTTAAGGAGAACATATTTTGCCTATCATATTCAAAGAAATTGTTCATGCATTTTCAACAGGTAAGTTATTATTTCTAAACATGTATCTTTTCTTACAAAAATTAAGAAATACGAACAATATATACAGGGATGTCTTAAATATTACCTTCGCATTTCTATTAACGGCTCCAATTTCTGAACTTTCGACCTGATTTTCTGTCGTCGCAAACAATAGTTCTTCAATCTAATTTGTTTCAAATACAATAACTATTTGCTTCTGATCTTCAATCGATGTAGACAGAGCTTGAAAACAGACTGAAAATTTGAGAACAAACATAGTCTTTGTGTTGTGCCAGAAAAATGAGATCGTCTTAGGTTATTGGTATGTGTAATGCAATGATATTTTGGGAAAGTGTATTACGAAATTGTATACTATACCGTGCGTATGTAAATGCATTTCACTTTATTTTAAAATTAATTTAAATTTTAAAAAAGCATTATATATATATATATGCATTTCTAACAATATTATTAGTACATTTAACTTAATTTTACTTATCATTATACATATGAAATATTTTAATGTGTTTTCTAAATAACATCCTAAATAAATATTATTCATTAATTAGACATATATATTATAATATTACGTTTTCAAATTAAACAGGAATTATTTAAATATTTAAATTATTAATTTTTCCAAAATAACTAATTACTTTAAATGATTTAGAAATATCATTTATTTACTATTTCATAGTAATTCAAATTAAAAAAAATCTAATTAGAAAAGATATAAAATAGTCTGTTACCCAAAAAATGAAATTATTAATTTTATTTTTAACTTTATTATTTTTCATTTTTTATCAAACAAGAACATGGACGCTATATACGCTAGAGAAAGAAGAAAAAACAAAATTTATACTTAGATAATAAAATATCTAAGAAAAACTATACTGTAGAATCTTCTCTACGTACACCTATTGCACATGCTATTCATTTTAGCCAATACGGCAATTTTCTTCCTTTTTTTTACATATGTAATATGTTTTATTTAATTATTTTGAATCTGTTGTTCATAATTATTTTAAAAATATATAAACTTTTATAAAACATAATATATTTAACTTTATATAAAAAAATCTCCGTAAATTCTTTCCTATTATTTTACAGGTTCAATTAACACTGCAGATTCTATAAATGCTAAAGAAAAGAGAAAAATTAGAAAGTTATATTTGGATAATAAAAAATCCAAAATAAATTCTGACACATCTACCCATCAAAAATCATCTATCACACATGTTTCTTACATGTCAAATAACGGTATTATTATTCGTTTATTTTATAATTGTTTTTTAACCACATAAATTATTTCAAATTTATATATTCTTAAATTTATTCTTTTCTGTAATAATTAATATTATTGGTTTTATTACTAACTATTTTTTTCATTACATAACAGATGTCTACAATCATTATCATCATTTACTATCTATAGATAATTACAGAAACGTTAGATCAGATAAGGAATGTCTTTAACTCCCATTGAAAACAAGATCCTGTTCAAATTCCAAAGAAGATAATTTTCATTGGTTGTATGTTTTGCAATGACAATTAACAAGAGTCAATGACAGTCTTTATCGAATGTTGGATTGTTTCTCAAGGATCGCGTTTTTACACATGGCCAATTGTACGTTGCTTTGTCCAGAGTTCAAAGTAGAGAGATATTAAAATTGTTAATTTTAGATAAGCATGGTAGACTATCAAATAAAACATCAAATGGCGTGTATAAAAAAGTTTTTAGAAATTTCTAAAAACTTTATACAATTTTATTATTTATATCAAATTACATATATCAAACAAGAACATTGATGCCGATGACAGACTTTATGGAATGTTGGTTTGTTTCTCAAGTATTGTGGTTTTACAAATAACCAGTTGTATGTTGTTTTTATCTAGAATTCAAATCAAAGAATGATTCAAAACTATTAATTTTTTATAAGGACAGGAAACAAACAAATAAAATATCCAATGTTGTGTATATATATATTTTTAGAAATTTATAAAACTGTGTATATTTATATCAATTTATGTTTCTGTATTATTTAAATTTATATTGCATTATACAAAATGATAATTTCAATTAATATCTACAAATACATATTGTTGATTGAATATTCAGACCATTATGCTTTCTAAATTTCAACCAATCATTATCTCATTTTGAAATTACTTACAAAACATTGCTCAATAATTAAGTTATAAATTAATTGAAATTATTTTGAAAATTTTCAACCGTGTCCACCGGTTATAACCTAGTATTATATATATAATGTTGGATTCCATCGAAATATTCAAAGGACTAATGGAATAAATTGAGCGCTTAACTTTTAAGTTTCTTTTATCAAATTGTATTTGACCATATATATATACAAAAGCAAAAGGTGACCAATTAGACCGAAAGAATACTACACCAATTGGCTTGACGTTCATCGCATGTTTGGTAATACGAATAAATTAACACGTCATAACCAATAATTACATCATTAAAGATATAACAAATAGATAATTGCTGACCCAAGGTGTTAGGTGGCGATAGGCATTAACGCAACATAATGTAACATATGATGTACAAGTGGGATTTTATTATTTACCGGACTTTGTTCCAGTCAACTCTTTATTATATTTTATTAAGCCAAGAATATAAATTGGGACGCAAGGGTGGATCTAATCTTCTCATAGCAAACTCAATTTTGTTTACGTTCACAGAACCATACACAAACAAAGCCACCAATTACTTTCATAATACAATGTCTTCTTCAGAATCAGGGGTTCACCTAGAAAAGTTTGTAATTCCACTCGAGGAGATCCTCTCCGCCACCCAAAACTTTAGTCAAGAAACTCTTATCAGTGATAGTGGACTTGTTGCTGTCTACAGAGGACAACTAAAAAACCGCACCGTTGCCATCGATCTTACTAATCCACGTAGTTACCTAGGAGATCGCGAGTTCAGTAACCAGCTCAAGATTATTTCAAGATTCCAGCATCAAAATATAATCCCTTTTGTTGGCTACTGTCATGAATTCAATCAGAAGATTAAGGTTTCTGAATACGCTGTGAATGGAAGCCTTGATGCCTATCTTGTAAATCCCGATAAAAGGTGTTTACTAACATGGGCGGATCGCCTCAAGATTTGCGTAGGGGCAGCAAGAGGACTCCAGTATCTTCACTCTGGTCTTGGTGGAGACTGCATAGTTATTCACAGAGATGTGAAGAGCCACAATATATTGTTAGATGACAATCTGGAAGCAAAAATTAGTAATTTTTCTTTGTCGATATTAGTCGAGCGAAATCAGCCACAAGCTTATGAACCTACTTCAGGTACCGGATATTACATTGATCCGGTTTACGAACAAAGTGGCAGTGTCAACACAGAATTAGACGTCTACTCATTCGGGGTTGTTTTGTTTGAAATGTTGAGCGGGACGCTAGTTTATCATAGAAGGAGCATTGATGGTGACCAGCCACAAACACTCATAAATCTGGTCCGACGCTACTACGCTGAAGGACTCCACGGCTTAATTGATCCTCATATAAGAGATCAAATTAAGATGCGTTCTTTTGGTATAATTCAAGATACTGCTTATCAATGCATTAGTTGGAACTTAAAGGATCGCCCTACCATGGACATGATCGTCAAGAGGATTGAGGAAGCACTGGATTTTCAAGTAAGTCTTTTTATTTAAATATATTTGAACATGATTAATTGAAACTCTAATAAATGCCTCACATCAAGATAAACTCGTAGCAAATGTAACATAGGTGGGGTCTCTTACATTTTTTTGTCTTACCATGACTATGTTTTTGACTGGTCTCAAGCCTGCAACCACTTGATTTAAAAGAAATTATGTAGTGGTTAAAAGTTAAAACCGTCCATTATCATTTTTTAGTCATCTCCTTTTATTTTAAATTTATGGGTACATGATAGATATAAACCAAAACGCATATAGCCCAACGGGTATCGGGTGTTACGGGTGTTACAACTGTTACATAACTAAGCAAATTGAACCGATCTCAATCAGTTCCACCACATTAACAAAAACAGAGGTCAACTAGGGAATCATAAAATTACAATTTTCATAACCCCAACCAGTTATACCATGTATATATAAAATAACTGAATAAATTAAAAATTTAAACAATAAATAGTTACTTGGGAGGTACTGGAATATAATTTCTTTAGGTAAATGGCAGAATCAGTACATACCTCTAAGCAAACTCGGTTCTGTTTGTATTCGCAGAACCCCCGTGCTTCTGCAACAGTTACCATAGAAAGCCTTGAATATGAAAACCTAAATAGTTTCCTAATTCCACTAGAAGAGATCAGATTGGCCACAAGAGACTTCAGCCCAGAAACTTGTATTGGAGAGGGTGGATTTGGTAAAGTCTACAGAGGACAACTCTCTAAACAATGGCAAAACCGCACAGCTACATTCAAACGCGTGAATCACAACGGATTCCAAGGAAAAGATGAGTTCCTTACTGAACTTAAGATGATGTCAAGTTTCAACCATGAAAACATTGTCCCTTTCATTGGATACTGTGATCAAGGTGATGAAATGATTATAGTTTCAGAATTAGCAAGAAATGGTAGCCTTGATTATTATCTGGAAGACCGTAACAAGAGTTTTTGTCTAACTTGGGAACTACGCATGAAGATTTGTATGGGGGCAGCTAGAGGACTCGAGTACCTTCACTCAGGCATTGGGGAGAACAGGGCAGTAATTCACAGAGATATGAAGAGCCAAAATATATTGTTGGATGACAATCTAGAATCCAAAATTTGTGGTTTTGTATTGTGACTATTAGTTAACCTAAATCAGCCACAAGTCAACAAACCTGCAGCAGGTACCCGAGCGTACATTGATCCCATTTACAAAGAAAGTGGCATGGTCAGCACAGGATCAGACGTTTACTCATTTGGGATTGTCCTCTTTGAAATGTTGAGTGGGATGCTCGCTTACGATAAAAGGAGCATTGATGATGGTCAGCCACAGACACTCTTACAACTGGTCAAACGCTACTATGATGATGGCCTGGACAAGCTCATTGATCCCAGAATTAGAGATCAAATTAAGATTCATTCTTTGTATACATTTAAGAAGATTGCTTATCGATGTATTAGTACCAACTTAAACGATCGCCCAACCATGAAGAGGATCATCAGGAAGATTAAAGAAGCACTGAACTTTCAAGTAAGTTTTGCCTCTCACTATATATTAAAATAAAATTTTACTTCAATCAGGGAGTACTGTTTGTAAAGATGGGCCATTTCTAAAACTGGTTGAAAAAAAAGACTTTTGATGCAAGTTGCAAAGAAAAATTTACTTCAAAAAACCTCAATTATGTTTTGACTGTTCAAGAAATCTAACGAACTTAACCTTTGTCTAAAAAAATCCAACGAAGTTTTCATACTGTTCAAAAAACCCTAATCATGTTTTGTCTGTTCAAAATGTTAAGTTTGTTTGTTTTTTTGAACGACAAAATATGATTGGGTTTTTTGAACGGTTTGAAAACTTTGTTAATCTTACAAGTCATTTTCCCAATATGGTAATTAAAAAGTTAGGTCATCTGTTTTTCTTCTTTCACTTCCATAGAATTGAACAAAAATGTAACTTAGTTAGGTTTTTTTAGACGCATGTTAAATTTGCTGGATTTTCTTGAAGAGACAAACATTATTGGGGTTTTTTGAAAAGTTTAGAAAAATCGTTGGGTCCGTAAGTCATTTTCCCAACAAACTGAGTATGTCATGCCTGACCCCACCTGAAAACTGTTAAAACATTCATATATACTTCCATTTTTATTACATAAAATTTAATTAATAAGGTAGAAATATACGCCAATAACACAAAAACCTTTAAAATATAAATTAAATGTCAATGACTATTGAAGTTGAAAACTTTTTAAACATTATCTATAAAAATCAAAAAACCAGAGAGTTTACCCTATATGTTATTGTAAAATTTTAATAAAGTAAGTAAATATATAAGATGAGAATGATATAAAATAAAAGGTAGGTAGTATTGTTTAGAAAACAGATTATTTAGATTTGTCTTTAAATTTCCATCGGACCAAATGTATTACATAGAACTAGAAAGATGATAACTTTTTTGGCTTGTTATACTAAGTATACTACCTTTAAAATTTTGTTACGAGTTTGGTATGGACTTTATTTTCATTAATTTGCCCTAAAACTATATTTTTTATAAATTAGATGTTTACTATTTTTTTTCTTAACTTCTAAGGCATTTTTATAATTAAATTCTTTTTATAGAAATGTTTTATGTAAATGTAAAAAAGTATTAAAATGTTTTAACAGAAGCTTAATGTATATGGTAAACAGTTATAAAAAGAATTAAAAAAAAAAGTCTAAACAAGTGACAAAAGTTTAAAACCGTTTTAAAATTAAAAAAATTGTAAAAAAGTGTACAGAAAAATCTTGAAAGAATAGCTGCAACACAAATATAAAAATGACCTAGTATTCATAAATCTTGAAACAAGATGTAACACCAATATAAAATGTTTGATTTTCTAAAAAAGTGTAAAAATATTGCAAAAAAATGTCTTTGAAACTTTTTTTTAACAAAATCCTTAAAAAGTTTAGGAAAAATTGTAGAAAAATATATGTGGATCAATAAACGTGAAAAATGGCAAGGCATCTCTACGTAAATTTATTTCTGTTTTTATATATGTTCACAGAACCATGAAGCAACTTATAGCATTACCACACGAAACCTAGATAGTTATCAAATTCCAATAAATGAGATCAGCTTGGCAACCGAAAATTTCAACCCTCAAACTTTGATCGGAGAAGGTGGATTTGGTATGGTTTACAAAGGACAGTTGTCTCGAAGCTGGCAAAACTGCACAGTTGCCATCAAACGCCTTAATACACAAGGCCACCAAGGGAAGAAGGAGTTCCATGCCGAGCTTAATCTGATTTCAAGATTCCACCATCCAAACATCATCCCTTTTATTGGCTACTGTGATGAAGACCGTCAAATGATTATTGTTTACCAATATGCAGTCAATCGAAGTCTTGATTATTATCTTGTAGACCCGATTAAGAGGCGTTCCCTAACATGGGCACAACGCCTCAATATTTGCTTAGGAGCAGCAAAAGGACTCGACTACCTTCACTCGGGTCTAGGGAAGGACCACGGAGTAATACACAGGGATATCAAGAGTGGGAACATTTTGCTGGACGAAAATCTGGTAGCTAAAATCTGTGATTTTGGTTTGTCAACAGAACGCCCTAGAAATCTAGAAAGTAGTCAATTTCTTACCAAAGTTGCTGGTACCAACTTCTACATGGATCCTATTTACTATGGAAGTGGCATTCTCCGTAAATATATTCATTAGGTGTTGTCTTGTTTGAAATGTTGAGCGGAAGGCCAGCTTATCACCAAATAGAGTTTGTAGATGGTAACCCACAACATTTGATAAATCTCGTCCGACACTATTATGAAAACGGACCCGAGAGATTAATTGATCCTGATATCAAAGATCAAATTGATAGTCGTAGTTTTCATACATTCAAAGAAATTGCCTATCAGTGCATAAGCTTCGTTTCTCGGGAACGCCCCACAATGGACACAATCATCGACAAACTTGAGGATGCAATTGATTTTCATGTAAGTGCTCTTATTTAATTATGTTGAAGAAGTCCATTTTAAAAAGCAAGAATGTAAACATACATGAATTATTTAGTATGGTAACCGGTAGTGGGGTATACACACTTTTTTTTACAATTCCAATACGATAACTATTGAGAACTTACCCACGAGTGTAATTTGACTTTCAAGTTTCAACAGTTGTGTTCCTTTTGTGGCATTCAAAGTTCATAATTAAAAAGGATCAACATTAGATGAGTGTGTGATGATTACAAAACTTTTATAGAAGTCTAAAACTATATATCATGGAGCTTGTAAAAAAGGAATATGTATATTTTGCTAGTCAAAAAAAATAAAGTTATACAACAATCTAATGTTAGTACATGTTTGCCTTTTTGCTTTTAGAAAAAAGTGTTTACTTTGCTTCAATCCTCTGTGTCTCTGCTTCGTAAAGGGAATAGAGAAAAATATGATACAGTGTTAAATTTTCACTTAGCCTTAAATAAAATTTCAAACAGATAAATTCTTTTGGGATGTGATATTTTGTGTGTTTTAATAAAGGCACAAAAAATGTAAAAGATGAGAAGATGATGGCTTGTAGATGTTGTACGCAGCTGGTGGAGACGATAGTCGTTTTGTGCTACAGAAATATATATATATATATATATATATATATATATATATATATATATATATATATATATATATATATATATATATATATATATATTTCATTTTGGTTTATGATTATTGTAATCATATCATTTGCTTAAGCATTATTTTGTGTTGGTTTGTAATTAAGTGTGCTCTTTACTTTATATAAGAATATTCCCAATTCCCTCTTTGGCGATTCAATCCATTTACATGCTCCTATAGTTTGAGGTTGATGCTTCTCATATCTCAAACCTGCTCCTGGAGTTGCTGGTTAAAGAACATGCACTACTAGAAAAATAGTCTTTTACTACGCGCAATCCACGACACTCAGTGATCTATGTTACGCAAATGGAAGTGACCTTAAAATGGTGTCTACTCTTCAAAAATTTTAAGCATTTATGTCACGCATTATTGTGTGCCCTTAGATTAGTTGTCTTAAAGAAAAAAATCAAAAACACGGAGGATGCTTTACATTAAACGTGCGTCGACTACAACCGTCACCTTTTAATTTTAATGAGACACGCTCTTGTTTCAAAAATCGAGGTATCTGCTAAAAATATCTAGGGCTTTTCAACAAAGATCAAAACCCTCTGATCATCACTCAATACTCTCTCTCTCTCTACAATCGATCGTCGACTCGCCTTGCAGACAACGTCCCCTCCGACAACGTTAGGTTCCTTCTCTTCCGGCGACTTCCCCTCTGACGACGTTAGGTTCCTTCTCTTCCGGCTGAATTCGCGTCGCCGACGAGCTTGGGCTCTCCTGGCATTGGAGACTATTAAATTTTACGTGCCCTATGTCCGACTAAGGTATTGGAGAAGTCACTTAAGCTTTGTGTTCCTGCTGAAACATCCCCGGTTGGCCACAGAACTAATTTTCATCTCTATTTGCTAGAATCAAGTGACAGAAGAGCAAGAGCAGAATGAGGGGAAGAAGCGCCTGGTATCCATGAAATCGATGATAAATTGAACACATTCAAGGGTTTCTCACCTTCTGAAGCTTCTCAAGTTGAACACAAGGTAACATTTCAAGAAAATTGATGCTCTTAGTTGGGTTTTCTCCTCATGTATATGCTTGCACTTAGTTAGGTTTTCTCCTTCGATTGTCGATTATAGCTGCTCTTTTCATGGTTTCGTCTTGTGTAAACTTCCATTTTGCTCTTTTCATGGTTTCGTCTTGTGTAAACTTCAATTTTGCAAGAAAAATAAAAAATAAAACTAACTTTAGTGTTTGTCCACCAAAAATAGCTGCTAAAAACAAGCCATCAGGTTTATATAAAGCAAGTAGCCAATTATCAGTACATTAGTTCCTGTAGACTGCTATTGAGAAGGGCATAATCATCTTTTCACATAAGTATCATTACATGCATCATTGCCCCAGGAAGATCATTTGTAAAAGTTCATAAAGTTTTATAAAATTTTGTAATAGCAAGAGCAGATAGTATAAAGATAATCAAACAAGCTCATATTCAAAATTTCTAACTTTCAAATATCTGTAAAAGTTCATATTCAAATTTTTAACAGTATTTCTGACTTTCAAATTTCTGTAAAAAGTTCATAAAATTTTATAACAAACACATAAAAATATTCAAACAAGCTCATATTCAAAATTTTGACATGTAGGTTAGAATTAAGTAAACTTAATGAGTGGAACCATGTTTGATGTTCTTCCATCAACGAATCTTTTTTTGGTAATCCAAGTTTCAATTCGTATTTAAGATTTAATTTAGATTTTATGATGTAAACTCCATTGATGCACATGAGCAAATATATGTACATTTTTTTTTATATGATTTTGAAAAGAAACATATATAAGTGGTATACATAAACAAAACATGAAATGAAATGAATAAGAAAATAAACATACGACATATGATGGATATTTCATTAGATGTACAGAAACCATACACACAAAAAATAACAGTATGATTCCTTGGTATTAATCGATTCTTTCTAGAACAACTTCATTTCAAAAGCTTTAACTAGCTACCAGCCAGTGGTTACCACCGCCCACCGCCAACCACCACCACCACCAACCACAAAAGAATGAAAACAAGATCGGAAAACTGTGTTTTCTTACTTTCTTTTACTCATAAACCAAGCCCTGTTGCCACTTTGAACAGTAGTAATCACACCTCTTTTCTCATTCTCGTCTTTTTTTCTGGTTTCTTCATACCCACCTTTCTTCTTCCATGCTGATTTTTTGTTCTTCTTGCTTGAACCCTTGAGGTTAATGGAAGCCAAAATACTTATAATCTTCTGGCTTCATGAAAGGAAACCCACCTGGCATTTCTTTTGGAACATCAAAATGTTGTCCCCTGTTTTCTTCATGAATTGAGTACAGAGGTGTTCCAAGAGGAGTTGGGGTGGCAGGATGCTTTCTTGCAGAAGTTTTGATTGGGACATAAGAAGGTGGAGGTTCAAGAATCTTGTAGCCTTCTTGAGGAAACATGGTGTCAAGTTCTTCATCTGTTAAAGGGTGATTCTTGTATTCAATAACTTTCTCCCATCTTAGTAAGTTATACTGTTCAGGTGTGATGGCGCCACGAAGATTTATAGCTCCGGGAGTTGGGGTGGAGAGTTCAATCCCACCGACAGGTGTCACGCCAGGTGTGTAGGCGGCGGCAGGTGTAGCACCGCCAAGTGTCGCACTTCCCATGGTGGCTGGAGTTTCATCCCATCTTGATCTTTGACGTATTGGTGTAGGGGTAGCAGGGCCAGAGAGTTGTGGAGTAGAATCCCATGCCATTCCAGCTGGAGTAGCACCTGGAGTGGCCCCACCAGCAGGGGTGGCATCGGAATCAGCCAAACGAGCAGGTGTAGGAGTTTCATCCCATCTGTTTTTCCGGGATAAAGAAGGAGAGGCATCACCGATTCTGCCGGGAGTTGGAGTAGCATCCCATCTTCGAATCCCTAGAGTTGAGTCTCGCATATCCCAATCAGAACCACTTTTTGCTTTCTTTTCATCTGAATTGTCTTTATTTTGATCCCATCTGTTTCTTCTCTTTTGAGATGGTTGTGAAGCAGCAGGTTCTGTTTCCTTTCCAGCTGCTTTGTTCTCTTCCTCTTCCTTTTTCCTCATAGCATTCACCTTCAATGTCTCCTCTTTCTCTCTTTTCAAAGCAGCTTCCCTTATAATATCAGCATATGTTCTTGTGGCAGGTGCAGATGACTTGGGCCAGATGAAACATCACAGAATTAACAAACTCTCTGTCCTTATAAAGAATGGCCATTTCTTCTTCTGGCAGATGCACATGTGCTGTAATACCATCTCCAGATGGAGTATCCATCAAAATGATAGTATTCTCATCCATATTTGGAATTCTTAATAGAACTTCTTGTGGCTTGCCCCACCCAAAATCCACTTCATAAAATGGAACCCTACACACGCTTGAACTATAATAAATATCACCCTGTAAGGTGGATAATGTGTTTAGCAACTTTTCAACTACTTCTTGTTCATCTCTCATTCCTCCATCTTTGCTATCGCTAATGTGAATAAGTTTCCTACTGCTGTTTCAGGATAGTTTTCAACAAACTTGTTCCTCATGTTCGTAGCTACATACCTTTAGGAAGTCCTACTCTTTATATGTCAGTGTTTATTTTTGAATTAAATAAGTGTTTCCTTTTGACTTTATTGACTTAATGGTGTCCAACAAGCTTATATATCTAAGTGTTTATTTTTAAATTAATGCAGAAAGAACAACTTAATAGAGACTTTCCCTGTTAAGTCTTACTCTTTTACATTGCCCTCATTTATTGTTTCCTTCCATTTTCTCAAGCGTGGAACATCATTTAAAAAAATAAAATAAAACAAAACCAAACCTGGGGAGAAATTCTGTGATGATTGAAAGGTTTGGAGGACGAGTAACAACACCCATAAAAGGTTGGATAAAAAGCCCTAGTAAATAATAGCAAGCTTTATAGTTTAATTTCGTCTATTTTAGTAATAATTAACAAAATGACAAACACAGTACAACAAAATTTTAGAATGTAAAAGAATTGTATGACTCACTTATCCTATGGTGATAACTTTATGTGTGTGACCTTTTTACCCTTGGGTGGTCTTTCTATGTTTTGTTTTGTACGTTTAAGTTTCTTTGTTTGTACTTTGTTTCCAGCTTCGCGCTGGTGGTCTTTTTCTAATAATCACAATCAACATCAAACATAAATATTTGTACATTTTTAGAATGTAACTGTCAACTGACAGTTAATACCTAATTATGGCAGTCACTTTCTATCTAACCAACACAACGTTCACTAATACCCACTCTTAAAAATAGGTGAAACCAAATATCAAATGCATGTATTTTTATTTGTACGATTGGGCTTGGAGCAATCTATATTTATTAAAGAAAATATTACAGTTAGATAATTACATATTGAAAAATAAAGTTAATTTTAAACAGATTGACCACCCAAGGGTAAAAAGGTCACACACATAATTATGTTCTTGAAAGATAATTACAGTTAGATAATTATGTTCTTGAAAGATGACAAACAAGTAGGATAATTATGTTCTTGAAACATTTATAGTACTTATACAACAACAGCAGATAGTATAAAGATAATCAAACAAGCTGATATTCAAAATTTCTAACTTTCAAATTTCTGTAAAAGTTCATATTAAAAATTTTAACCATATTTCTAACTTTCAAATTTTTGTAAAAGTTCATAAAATTTTATAACAAACACATAAAAATATTCAAACAAGCTCATATTCAAAATTTTAATAGTATAAAGAAATAGATACACATAATAACATGTTGAACAAAAGACTAAACTACCCCTAATAACATGCTGAAAAAGTAATATGAACAACATGCAATCCTGAACTAAACAAAAGACTAAACTACCCCTAATAACATGCTGAAAAAGTAATATGAACAACATGCAATCCTGAACTACAATAAAAAGAAAACATTGATTTATATTAATAACATGCTGAAAAGGTAATTAACTAAATAAATAAATAAATAAAAATAACTAGATGTTGAAAAAGTAATAGATAACATATACAATTTTGTTTTTGCATAGTTTTGGTCCCTGCTTCGGTTTTGTCACTGTACAGTTTTGGTCTCTGCATCAGTTTTGGCCAATGTACAGTTTTTTTTGTCCCTGCACAACAAATATAAATATAATATTTTGTAAAGGATTGGCCCCTGAATATGTATTTGACATCTGATTGGCCCCTGAACTGCTTTTTTTGTCAAGATTGGCTCATGTACAGTTTTTGTCCGTGTACAGTTTTAGCCCCTCTACAGTTTTTTTTGTCCCTGTACAGTTTTGGCCCCTGTACAGTTTTGTTTTTGCACAGTTTTGTCCCTAAACATGTGTAATCATTGTTGCTTTAAATGATAAATAATTATGTAGGTTGGAAACAAATGTTTAATGGATAAATCATGGATTTCCTCTATTAGATTATCAAATGCATATAATGAAGGTGTGAATGCTTTTCTAGAGTTTGCACAAACTAATAATCCAAAGTTAGATGTTATTCCATGCCCTTGTGTAAATTGCATCAATTTGTGTCACCACTCAATTGACAATGTCCGTTATCATTTGTTTGCCCAGAGCTTCGATGAGAGTTATAAGATTTGGTCTTTCCATGGAGAAAAACAACCCAATAGTGATTCTAGATTCCCTAAGAATTCCATTCCTCCTAATGCTATTTATACAAAGGATATGCTACATGATGCCTTCAAATATGTAGACGAAGAACCTGATTCGCTGAAATCACTTCTTGAAGAATGTGATAAGCCACTTTATGTAGGGTCAAAGTATAATGCACTTAGTGGATTATTGAAATTCCAACATTTAAAGGGTCAATTTGGATGGTCTGATGCTAGTTTTGATGCTTGTTGTTTGTCCTAAAATATATCTTACCATTAAACAATACCATCCCTAGCTCGAGATATGAGTCCAAGAAGTTGCTAAAAGGAGTAGGTCTACAATATGAGAAGATTCATGAATGTGAAAATGATTTTGTTCTATTCTCAAAAGAACATAAAGATACTTCTCAATGTCCAACTTGTGGCACTTCCCGTTGGAAGAAGAATTCCAAAAATGTACCTTCAAAAGTTTTGTGGTATTTTCCTATCCTCCCTAAATTTAGAAGAATGTTTTCAATACCACAAATTGCACATGACTTAACTTGGCATGCAAAAGGTCGGGTCAATAATAGGAAGCTTACTCATCCTCGTGATACCCCTTCTTGGAAGCTTGTTGATAACATGTGGAAAGAATCCGGACAAGAAAAACGAAATCTTAGATTAGCCTTGTCTTCTGATGGTATCAATCCACACAAGTAATTAAGTTCCAAGCATAGTTGTTGTAAGTTTTGAGGTAATATCTTCTGAAAAAGACAAGGGCCATAAAGAAGGTCAATTGGTGTATGTTTCTCACATCCAAGCTCAAGCTCTGTAATACATAGTCTTTATGCATATTGAGACAAAACTTCACAAACGCATTTAATCAAACTCATGTTCTACATAACCAGAAACATTATATGTATAAACATTTTACTCATAAGGTTTACAAGTTGATATTATTGTTTTTTTTTAACTCATGTAATACACGGTCTCATGCCTTGTATTTCAATTTGATAAATTAATTCCTTCAGTTTCTTTATTGGGTTGATTAGATTTTAATGGAGAGCGTAATTTAGCTCTAAACCATCTATAATAAGGGAAAATATTCTATGCAATATTATTGTGCATCTAACTTTGACCAAAACATAATCAGAGGAAAATCCACAAAAAATTAGGAGTGATTTTGATCTTATTTTTTGTAGTTCTTAATGTTGCAAGGAATCATTGAATCTGTGGTCTTTATGGTCTTTATGGATATTGGTTTTTATATTTGCTTCCATTATGTGCAATTTGATTTTCTTTTTAAATACACCATAATCCAATACTTGGACCAGCTAAACTCCATTTCCTCGCGAACTTTCAACCTAATGACGAATTTGTGTAGATCTAACTATACTTCGTTGCTTGAAAATATTTTAGTAACTTTTATAATTTATTTATTTTATTTAACTATTTATATTTTATTTAATTCAGTAGTTTTCCAAAAAAGAAAAAAAAAATCTAGCATTAAAATACGGATGTCACAGGATTGGAGGTTGGAATCACAATGTTTCGTTAAACTTCGATCTTAAATAAGAGATTTGTAATGTCATTTCAAAAAATATTGGGAGCCAAACAATGAAATGGACATTAAATACTGAGATTGAATTTCAAGCCGTGAACTCTAGGTACCCTTTGATTAGTCTATGTATTTGTAAATTTTCCTTTACCAGAAAATTGTATTTGACTAAATTGGAATTGAAGCTATAAAATACTTCGCTCGCAACAGACCGTTGGATTCCAATGAAATATTTAAAGGTCTAATAAAGTATATAGAGCACCTGAGAGTTAACTTGTAGGTTTCTGTCTATCGAATTCTAATTGACCATATATTAAAGCGAAAGGTGACCAACTAGACGGAAAGAATACTACACCTATTGGCATTACATGCATCACATGTTTGGTAATGCGAATAAACAAGGTTATAACCAATAATTACATCATTAAAAAAATAATAATTATACAATTGCTGATCCAAAGCGTTAGGTGGTCATGCGCATTAATGTGCAAGTGGGATTTTATTATTTACGGGACTTGGTTCTAGTCAACTTTTTATGATATTCTTTAAGGAAAATAAATTATAAGCCTAACGAATTTTTCGAACCGTTCAAAAAATCTCAACGAATTTAATCTTTTGTCTAAAAATACACAACTAACTTACACTTCTCATTTAGGATCAACCGGCTAATGAAAGTCAACGAATGACATAGCTTATGATGTGTAAAATATCAGAGAATGACTCGTAAGACCAACGAAGTTTCAAAACCCCAATCATGTTTTGTTTGTCGAAAAACACCCAACCAACTTACGCTTTTGTTCAATTCACATCAGAGGCAACCAAATTCGTTTGGTATACAACTAGTTGGCAAATGACATGACATTATATTTAATGACATTGAATAAACAGATTAGAATTGTTCTTTATATATCTATTTAGGGCTTCGAGAAGAGAAAAACGAATGATGTCTGTGTTCGATCTCTTATAATAGCTTCTTCCTCTCAATCATAGATGTCCAACTCAAGATCTACAAAGAAGATACTTGATGATGCAAACTCTTGTGGATGTAGACAGTGGCGGAGCCAGGGTAAAAGTAAAGGGGTATCCCAAACCGATGGGTTCAGTTTTTCGGTTTTCCAAACTTGGTTTCGGGTTTTAACCCAAACTCATTTAAAAGTTGAACTTGTACAATTGAGAAGGTTGTGTTGCTTATATAACAGATGTATAGGAGTTATGTTTTATGGTATGGCCGATGTGAGACAATTTTAGAATTTTAAAAAAGAAGTTGTTAAACAGAATAAAATACACACATGTAAGGGACAAGATTGGAAATAGGGACCTCACACTTAAAAGTTCAACGCTTCACCACTTGGATAATTCAATACTTGTGTTTAATATTCATAACATCGTAATATATATATATATATATATATATATATATATATATATATATATATATATATATATATATATATATATATATATATATACACACACACACACACACAAGCCATTTACCCGCGCCAAGCGACGGGTGCGAATAGTTTCTTTTGATAATTATTTCTATTCAGAAACATGTATGATTCGGCAATCAGTTTCTTTTCGATGGATAATAATTATTTTAATGTATTGACAAGTATCACCAAACATTAGTTTCAATTCAACATTTTTTTGGAATCATAGGGACCAAATATTAGTGTGGGCAGGCAGCATATACTTTGCTTCAGTAATTAGTTTCTTTTCGGGTAGGAAACTAAGAATTTGGGAAAACACGGGCACCATTTATGTGTTAAAATTTTCAATAACATCTTTGTGAACTTTAAATCATCGGATAATACTAACTAAAAAATATACCCAAAACAACGACATTTAATTATACAAGGACAATTCGGAAACACGTTATATTTAATGAAATGGAAGGCAAATACATGTTGCTATCGGTCGGTTTTGCGGCAACAAATAGTTGTAACCCGCACAATACAACGGCAGTGCTTTTTTTTTATTGAGATTAGTTTCATTTCGAGTATAAGTTTTCTTTTGATGATTATTTTCATTTCGGAAACATATATTCCAAAAAGCATATGGAGGTACAAATCAACGAATCCATATAGGTTTCTTTAATTGTGACATTTGTCAAATTTAAAAAAAAAAAAATTTAATAAATTTATATTACAACCTGTGATCATCTAAAAATGGTAGAAGAATGGGTAGGAAAAAATTAGAAAGAAAATATTTAATTTCTCTTTCATGTATTAAAAAGTTTGCATTTAAATCACAAAAACTTATATAAAAACAATTAAGATTGTTTTAAACACATTGTATAAAATGCAACGACTTAGAAAATTAATAGTAAGAAGTTCTAAAAATGGTGATATTTAAAATTTTTAAGTAATATTGCCAACAATTATCTTAGATATGCTTTGGTTTTAAACATCATCATTTGAAATACACGATTATCTGGAAATATTGATTAAAACCCTTGACAGACAAATAGATATAACTTGATTTTTTACAAAATTATTCTGTAAAAAAGACTTTCTGCATTCCCAATAAATGCATATTAAATGAAAAAAGAATTACAATTATCAAATTAACATGTAGAAGATAATGAATATCTATCATTTTATCATAAAACATAAAAAAATGGCCATAAAATATAAAAAATGTCCACTGCAAGTAAATCATTATGCATCTCTTGGGCTCTAAGAATAATGTATGTATCTCATTGTTGCATCATGTTTCTTGGGTACGGACATAAACTCCTTTCATGAAAACCAAAACTCATTGCAACTGGGTGTACAAGCAAAGAAAATAATATAATTTCTAACCAAATAAAGGGAAAGAAAATAATAATAAAAAACAATATTCACTACTATCTCATTAAGGCAATGAAGACCGTAAGAATTTGTGGGTTCCATTAAGTATCATGTTATTAAAAGAATGAGGGTTTTTTATTTAAAAAAATATATTAAAGCATTGTACACTGAAGATACAATCCTATAATTTGGTGGTTGTATTCTATGAATACCCAACTATAGCATTGTACTTTTGAAGTGAGATGCTTTAATAGGAAAATAATAAAAATATAATGTTTTTAAAACTTTTGATAAACAACTGAACATTGCAAGGTATATTGCTAATTCTTGCATTTGACCCAAAAGGGGATAAAAGTAATAAATAATAGCAAATTGTTCTACTTTCAATTTCTTTTGGTATTTGAAAGTATGATGCTTTGAAAATATTACAGTTATTTCAGCTCATTATTATGGACAATATTACACAAAATTGTCCAATTTCATTCTTTTTCATCTTCACATAACATAACCTAGGAGTAGCAATCTATAATAAAAAAAAATCAGCAATCTATAATAAACGAAAACCAAACATGACATTATACTATAATCAAGAACCATTACTTTGGGCAGAATAAGGTATTTATACAACTGATGAAAAAAGTACAATGATTAAAAACATACTCACCAAAAGATATAATTCTGTTGAACTCAAATCGATCTGACATATTTGGATCCCACATGTGTATGATTGCTTTTACTTTGTAGTTCATCACACCAGTGCATCCCATGTCCTTCCCATGTGGCTAGATAGACAGAAAAAACAAAGCATCAGTGGGTTGCATAACGTAGGTTGATGAAGGCGGTGGTGGGAGTTATTCTAGTGTTGATGAAAAATGAATCTAACCAAAACGTAGCTTCTAATAAATAAACATTGAATGAAATTTCACCTTTATTGATGCTTCCAGTAACCAAAACCTTTAGGTGTCATTTTCAACTCCACAAGACTATGTGAAGTTCGTCTTTTTATTGTTTTGTTTGTTATGACAATATATAGCAAGAGAGAAGTAAAGAGAAAAAAATTAAACCCTTTTAGATGAACTGCGTGGTTTCCTTGGAATTTGAAAACTCAGATTAAGTGATCTTCTGCACCAAATTCGCCAACAGTATAGTTAGGGTTCTAGTAATAGGAGATCTGAATTAAACGAATAACATGAGAAAGGGGGAAAATATAGCTCCATAGATATTTAAAACACATACACAGTGGAGACAGAGGTAAGTGATCAAGAAGGTTGTTGTGGATTTTGATGTTGGTGGTTTGATAAAGAAATGTAAACTCAAATTGGAATGCTGACACTCACCTGTTCAACATAAATCAAGCATGGTTTTTTAAAGAAAAAACAAATTTCCATTTCTTTCTTACCAGAGCTCAACCTCAAAAATCTGGTTCCACACCCTGTAACTTCTCGTATTCTTGTTACACATTCTAAAGGGTGACTCCGACTTGCTTCCTATTGAAACTACACACTTGGATCTGTATTGCCCTTTGAATAACACAAATAAACTTGTATTTACCCATAAACAAAATCAACTTCAGAAGGGGCTTAGTTCAAAATTGAAACGACTCCAAGATCTTCCATTAAAAACATATAAAATACTAATCGATGAATGTAACATCCAGAATCTCAGGTATTATATTTATTCGTTGTATTCCAAGTTTTGTGGAAGAACTCGGCGAGTTGATGCGTAGACTCGCCGAGTAGAGACGCGAATCATTATCTGGGTGGATGGTTGGACTCGGCGAGTCGCCCCAAGGACTCGGCGAGTCCACGCTGTTTAATGAAACCCTAATTC
Organism: Lactuca sativa; assembly: GCF_002870075.4. Lineage (NCBI taxonomy): Eukaryota > Viridiplantae > Streptophyta > Magnoliopsida > Asterales > Asteraceae > Lactuca > Lactuca sativa. The sequence continues at coordinate 117,770,084 of NC_056623.2, read as the reverse complement.
CTCGGGTTTGGGGCCTATTTAAAGGGCCTTATGGCCGTCATTTGTGGCTACCAGACCCCAGAGAGAAACCCTAAGTGAGCTAGAGCGATTGTGAGAGGAAAGGAGCCATTTCTTGATCATTTGTTAGTGTTTTTGCAAATAGAAGAGGATCAAGACAAGAGGAAGCTGAAGAGGGTGCTAATCCAGTGATTCCAGGGCTCAGAGACTTCATTTTGAGGTATTCATTCGACCCTTCTTCAGTTTATGGTGTAATTCCTAGAGTTAGGGCTTTTTTAGCCCCTTTAGAGGAAGGTTATATTGAGTAATTGGTCCCTTCTCGTGTTGGTGCTGTAGATCTGGACCCAAAGAGGACCAGAGACCCTTTTCCCTTGAGCTTTATGAGTGTTAATGGGGGTTATAAGCTTAGCATGTCATTTTAGAGGTCATATCTTCAAATAAGGCCTTTGAGCCTTTGCATGAGCACCAAGATGTTAGCTTTACATGATTATAATGCTTTGGGAAGCCTGATCTACTGTTTAGAGGAGCGGATCTGACCTCAGGAGGTCAGTTCAGCTTGAGCATGGCATGAACTCGCCGAGTCCGATAGCCGACTCGCCGAGTAGGACGAGGGTTTTCCTGATAATCACACAGTTGGTGACTCACTGAGTTGGGGAAGTGACTCGGTGAGTCAGAGGAAATGTAGAGGACAGAATGCACGATGGTACTCGCCGAGTCAGGAGCCGAACTCGACGAGTTGGGTCGGGACATTTCACAGATTGTGATCAGTGATGATTTGCAGAGTTGGGGTTGACTCGGTGAATGGAATGAGGACTAAGAGAGTGAAGAACACGTGTGGACTCGCCGAGTCACAGTTGTGCACTCGGCGAGTTTGGTCAAGGTTGACCGTTGACTTCGTTGACTTTTAGGGTTAGTCAATGTTTGGACCTTAGAGTCATCGGAAGGGTAGGATAGTCTTTTACCCTTCCTAGAGGATGTATAGAGAGAGAGAGAGAGAGAGATTATCCTAGCCCTGAGAGTTGTATTAATTAGAGTATTTATTTCATGTGAATAGGCAGGGGCTAGACCAGAGTTTACCGAGTCAGAGATTTACTGAGATATCCGAGGTGAGTCTTCTCACTATACCTTACCTTGAGTAGGTAACCAGAGTTATGTATCAGAGTAATTGTATGCTATGTATGTTATGTGTTGTACTACATTATTTCTATGTGATTTATGATGTGCATGTTACAGAGTTAGAACCGTAAGGTTCTCAGAGTTAGAACCGGAAGGTTCACAGAGTTTGGGTGCACGGACCCACAGAGTTATAGCCATGAGTGGCTAATATGTGTTATATATATATATATGGTATTTTGGGGAACTCACTAAGCTTCGTGCTTACAATGTTTTGTGTTATGTGTTTCAGGTACTATTGAGGATCGCGGGAAGGCGCCGGCCTGATCAGTACACACACGGGATTTTTATGTTATGAGATCTTGGGATTGATATATGTTACGAATTAGGTTTTAAACAATGATGTTTTCATGAATAATGAATGAATTATGTTTTTATAAAATGCGAAAAGTTGTTTTGAAATTCACGGTGTTACAAGTTGGTATCAGAGCCTTGGTTTGAGGGATTCGAGTACACCTTCGGGCGTATTTGAACTCAAACTGAGGATTTGAGAAACATTTTCAAAAGAGAACCAAGTTTTCTAAAAAGAGTAAAAGATTTTTGGAAAACACAGAGCAGAGTCGTGTGTACGATCAGTCACCGCCCGAACGGTGATTTCCCAAAATACCCTTACTTTTGTGTTGTGAGATATTTATGATGCACTTTATGAAATATTATGCATGCTAGAGACAGGCTAGGTACTTCATATCTTAGGACTAGAGTGGCCTGATTTGTGATGCTTTAGCCTAGGGGTTGCTGTTATATGTGATGTGCGTTTGAGTATGTGATGAGTGAGAATATTTAGCTGGAATCCTTTAGGGGATTTGAGTAGAGGAGTAATCTAGGGGAGATGCCTAGATGAGTACCGTGGTACTTAGCGAAAGAATAGTTAGAACCCGCGAGGGGTAGAGTTGCAGAGTTCAGTGGTACTTTCGTAGATGAGCAGAGCAAGCGGAGTTATCACCCAGAGTGAGTCCTATGTATTCTTCGATCCACGAATGTTTCTTTCTTCGTGCTTTGTGGAACTCTCGATGATGGGAGTCAGCTACCAATAGAATATGACGATATTCAGGAGGTAGATGGCTGGCATCATTAGGAGCTCTTCAGTAGCTAATGGCAGAGAAGTGGGAGGACCAAGGAAGAGCCTAGAGAGTAACCTTAGTCAGATGAGTACGCTGACAGAGTAGAACATTTCGCTGAGGAGCGAGCACGCGTGGTGGAATTAGTGAACGAGAAGGTTGAGCAGCTACTTAGGAGCTCTAGGATGGTCCGTGTGGAAAGTATGGGTAGATGTGGCAGGTAGTATGGGCCCGTACTACCGAAAGCAGAGGACCCATACTCGACACAGGGAGTATTCTGAAGGTTCTAAGTAGCAGATTGAGGAGTGATGTTATGGTTCGTGTGCCATACATCGGAGCAGATTGAGGTTATGGTTCGTGTACCATACATTGGAGCAGATTGAGGAGTGATGTTATGGTTCGTGTGCCATCCATCGGAGCAGATTGAGGAGTGACGTTATGGTTCGTGTACCATACATCGGAGCAGATTGAGGACTGATGTTATGGTTCGTGTACCATATATCGGAGCAGATTAAGGATTGATGTTATGGTTCGTGTGCCATACATCGGAGCAGATTGAGGAGTGATGTTATGGTTCGTGTACCATACATCGGAGCAGATTGAGGAGTGATGTTATGGTTCGTGTGCCATACATCGGAGCAGATTGAGGAGTGATGTTATGGTTCGTATACCATACATCGGAGCAGATTTAGGAGTGGTGTTATGGTTCGTGTGCCATACATCGGAGCAGGTTTAGGAGTGATGTTATGGTTCGTGTACCATGCATCGGAGCAGATTGAGGAATAATGTTGTGGTTCGGGTACCATATATTGTAGCAGATTGAGAAGGGATGTCATGGGTTGAGTACCATGGTTCCTAGCAACGATGCTGGTAATTCTCCAGTTGTCCGGTCAAGATTAACTGCTGGAATTTGGACACAATGGGGTTTTAGGCCTGAGGGCCATGATCGAGTTCGAAGAGGCATCCCCTGAGAGGGAGGTCGGGAATATTTCAGAGTATTTCGGTAAGACGAAGAGAAGGTATTTATGGGGGAATGTGGTCTGAGTGAGCCATCAGCCGATGGAGGAGATATCACCTTTTGTGACCGGATGGGAGCTATTTATGTTTCCCGTAGGAAGTAGGAGAGGCATGAGATTTTTAGTTTTGGTCTTAGGAATAAACCCTACGGGTCGACATTGATGACGATTTTTCCACCAGAGTATCAGGCAACATGTCTGCCGTGAGGTAATGATCTACCATGAGCAGGTAGTCAGTGGGGACTGAAATGGTCAAGGATCACATTACACCCTAATTGAGTATAATAGGGCGTGTGGTAGTGGTATCAGTGGGTAACCCAGTCGAGTATATCAGAGCGGTGGCTCTTCTGTCTATGATGAGTATTGAGTACGGTAGTAGAGTCCCTATTCTTGAGATGATTCATGTGTGGGAGCGGAGGCTGAGAAGTCGAGGATGGAGGTAGGATGATTTATTATTTCAGTCTAAGAGTCAGTGATAGTACTGGACAGTTGAGGTGTTCGGTATTGGAATGGTATGGGACTTCGAATGGCTAGAGGCAGTCGTAATGAGGGGTTCCTAAGGATATTTTAGGAGATTTAGGGTAATTGAGGGTTCTTGATCTCTTCGTGGGGAGAACATTGGGCATTGTGTGGCACCTTCCAAACGTAGTTGCGATGTTTCTGGTATAAGTCGTCTGTGGGGTAGATTGTTGATGCGTCAGTTGGTGATGGTTCGAAACCTAAGTGGGGGAGAACCGGGTATTTTATTGAGGGAATCAGAGATTTGTGCAAGAGCGGTTATGGGTTGGATACAGAAACATGCGGCTTGAATTCATGAGATCGGGGTCATTGGTGATCAAGGAAAGGTACCGGACGAGATGATGCATGTGGTATATGTCTGAGGAAAAGATGAGTGTCTCCACGGCAGGTGGTCAATGGTCAGGAACCTGGTGGTGGTCATGGCCGTTTCAAGTGGAAGGCTCGTAATGATGGTATGGGCAGTTGAGAACTTCTGGGTCGAAGTCTGGGTAGAAGATCGTCGAGCGGCCAACTCCCGGGCGGGTATGTGTATTCTTGCTTGGACTTTGAGCAGTAGAGGAAAGGGTTTCGGAGGATCATCAGTGTGTTCTGAAGTGTTAGCGCCTTCCTTGTATTTCTATTGAGTGTTTGGATACACTGAAGTTGCGCATTGAGTGAAATGAGGATTACTTATGGGGTTCAAAGGGAATGTATTGCTGTATATGTATGGTACTGGGAGTAGGAGAATCAGTGGTAGAGGCAGGACATTGTGATGCTCTATAATGGTGTTCCGGGGTTTCCGCGTATAGCGTCCCAATTGCGGAGTTATTTAGAGTCTTGAGTTTGAGACGACTAGTGATGTATCAGGTATCTCCGGTTCCAGTGGGAGCCCTTCGCGTATTGACATCAAGAGGGATTATTTGAGGAAGTGGATCTCCGCAGAGGTAGGTTCTGTGTTATAGCGGTTGCCGCCAGAGTCTGTGATGCATATTGGGGAAAGTGTGTGTAACTATCTATGATAGTCTTCGGTGCATGAGTTAGTGAACGTAGTGTGGAGTTGTAATGAGAATGAGAGTATAGGGTGAAGCTACGGGGAGCCGTAGTATTCACTAGTCAGAGGGTGTTGTGATGCTACTGGGAGCCGTAGTACTCACAAGCCAGAGAGAGAGTCGTGATACTACGGGGATTCTTAGTATTCACCAGTCAGAGGGTGTTGTGATGCTACGGGGAGCTGTAGTACTCACAAGTCAAAGAGAGGGAGTCGTGGTATTGCGGTGAGCCGTAGTACTCACTAGTCAGTTGGTGTTAGGGTGCTACGAGGGGGGTCGTAGTACTCACTAGTCAGGAGCTGTCGTGATGTTGCAGGAAGCCATAACACTCACTAGACGGCAAGAGAGTGTGATGATGGAGTGTTCTTCGATCAGTGTACGATGCAGAAGAGTTTTAGGCTTGAGTAGCCCTAGTATTGAGTTTATGGAGCTTAGTGGTTAAACCGGGGCGAGACTGGGGTCTCCATCTTTGTCGGGAGAGTCAACGAGATGCACGGGAGAATATACGCAACAGACGCCAGAGGTCAGAGCTAAGTCGATCTTCGATTGGATTGTATCTTTTATCAGGAGAAGAGAATTTCGTGACTTGCGTGTCGCTGGGCCAGGATAGTGGTCACGGGGAGGAAGTTAGTGAGATATTTTGGATCATGTTATGCGTGACCTTTGGAGGTTCAGCTGTGGGGCCAAAAGTTGACCTGGTGCTCAGTATCGAAGAGGGATATGAGAAATGAGTTAGAGTTTACCATGGTGATGTCTGTGGACACTTCAAAGCGAGCGAACGATTCAGACGCTCGAGGACATGCTTCTGGCATGTGTATTAGATTTCGGGGGGGGGGGGGGGATTTGTCGCCCGTATTTGCCTTTGGTAGAGTTTTCCTACAACAACAACCATCATTAGTGCATCAGTATGCCACCCTTTGAGCTGTTGTATGGGAGGAAGTATCGGACCCCATTTGATGGAAGAGGTAGGGCAGCGTGTGATGGGTAGTACAGAGATCGTGCTTCAGACGATAGAGCAGATACAATAGGTCAGACAGAGGTTGTTGACCGATCAGAGTCGCCAGAAGAGTTATGCGGACAGGCGCCGGTCTGAGCTCAAATTTTGGTCGGTGACTCCGTGCTCCTCAAGGTCTCTCCTTGGATAGGAATGATCCGATTTAGGAAGAGAGGCAAGCCAGGGCCCCGATGTGTTGGTCCTTTCAGGGGGATTGCAAGAGTAGGAAGGGTAGCATACCCTTTGGAGCTACCTGCAGAGTTAGGTCAGATTCATGACACCTTCCACATGTCGCAGCTGAGAAAGTGTATAGTCGACGAGTCGGCAGTGGTGCCATTAGCGGATATTCAGGTGGATGTGGGCCTGAACTAAGTTGAGAGACCGGTGGCGATCAGGGATCGGAAGATCAAGGTTTTGAGGAAACCCTAAGTGAGCTAGAGCGATTGTGAGAGGAAAGGAACCATTTCTTGATCATTTGTTAGTGTTTTTAAAAATAGAAGAGGATCAAGACAAGAGGAAGCTGAAGAGGGTGCTAATCTAGTGATTCCAGGGCTCAGAGACTTCATTTTGAGGTATTCATTCGACCCTTCTTCAGTTTATGGTGTAATTCCTAGAGTTAGGGCTTTTTTTAGCCCTTTTAGAGGAAGGTTATATTGAGTAATTGGTCCCTTCTCGTGTTGGTGCTGTAGATCTGGACCCAAAGAGGTCCAGAGACCCTTTTCCCTTGAGCTTTATGAGTGTTAATGGGGTTTATAAGCTTAGGATGTCATTTTAGAGGTCATATCTTCAAATAAGGCCTTTGAGCCTTTGCATGAGCACCAAGATGTTAGCTTTACGTGATTATAATGCTTTGGGAAGCTGGATCTACGGTTTAGAGGAGCGGATCTGACCTCAGGAGGTCAGTTCAGCTTGAGCATGGCATGAACTCGCCGAGTCCGATAGCCGACTCGCCGAGTAGGACGAGGGTTTTCCTGATAATCACACAGTTGGTGACTCACTGAGTTGGGGAAGTGACTCGGTGAGTCAGAGGAAATGTAGAGGACAGAATGCACGATGGTACTCGCCGAGTCAGGAGCCGAACTCGACGAGTTGGGTCGGGACATTTCACAGATTGTGATCAGTGATGATTTGCAGAGTTGGGGTTGACTCGGTGAATGGAATGAGGACTAAGAGAGTGAAGAACACGTGTGGACTCGCCGAGTCACAGTTGTGCACTCGGCGAGTTTGGTCATGGTTGACCGTTGACTTCGTTGACTTTTAGGGTTAGTCAATGTTTGGACCTTAGAGTCATCGGAAGGGTAGGATAGTCTTTTACCCTTCCTAGAGGATGTATAGAGAGAGAGAGAGAGAGATTATCCTAGCCCTGAGAGTTGTATTAATTAGAGTATTTATTTCATGTGAATAGGCAGGGGCTAGACCAGAGTTTACCGAGTCAGAGATTTACTGAGATATCCGAGGTGAGTCTTCTCACTATACCTTACCTTGAGTAGGTAACCAGAGTTATGTATCAGAGTAATTGTATGATATGTATGTTATGTGTTGTACTGCATTATTTCTATGTGATTTATGTTGTGCATGTTACAGAGTTAGAACCATAAGGTTCTCAGAGTTAGAACCGGAAGGTTCACAGAGTTTGGGTGCATGGACCCACAGAGTTATAGCCATGAGTGGCTAATATGTGTTATATATATGGTATTTTGGGGAACTCACTAAGCTCCGTGCTTACAGTGTTTTGTGTTATGTGTTTCAGGTACTAGTGAGGATTGCGGGAAGGCGTCGGCCTGATCAGTACACACACGGGATTTTTATGTTATGAGATCTTGGGATTGATATATGTTACGAATTGGGTTTTAAACAATGATGTTTTCATGAATAATTAATGAATTATGTTTTTATAAAATGCGAAAAATTGTTTTGAAATTCATGGTGTTACAATGAAATTTGTAAGGATAACATACCTTGATGTAATCTAGGAGGGAGGCGATATAAACCCTAATGATCAACAACGTTATGTGAGAGTGAAAGAGATATAGAACTACAAATGAAAAAATAAAAACATAAGCTTGAATACATATAGATTTAGGCTTGATTTTGAGAATGGACAATTTTTTCCATCTGTCAATTCGTTTTGCACATAAGAGTCAACAAACTTGCACCTACAAGCTCTCCATACTTGATTACATTTATAGAAGTAATTAGTTCGATGGTAGCAGCGAGGATTTTACATCTTAGATGAATATTAAAAATCAACGAATATACAGGTACGCACTCAAGGCTGACATATCTACTTAACAATAAAAACCAAGCATAAGCAAGAGGGTTAAATCCAAAACTGAAAATTCTTGAATAACCCCACTTTTGTCATAATATATGAAGTATACTTTAGTAACTTACAAAGTCATGAGTAAAGCATAAATTGAACCTCTCTGTTATACCATTCGATAAAGAAATCTCCAGAAGTAGAAGTCGAAGATATATATGATGGCCCAACCTTGAACACTGATATTGATTATCCATTTCTACGTTCACAAAGCTATCCTGCTTCAACCTTTTTGCGTCCATTCAAGTTTTCAATTGGCACCACCTGAGAGATAAATAGAGATTAACATGATATACTATAATATAATATATCTATATATCATGACATATGTGAAGTTTTTATGTGTTAATGAAGAAATATATTAAAGAAAAAAGGAAACCTTTATAATGGTATTCTGTTGAGCAAGAATGGATTCCTTTTAGGTAAAGTTTGGTCTTCACTTAAGATGTACACGATCTTGAGTGCAGGTTCAGATGTAATAAGCTCTCGTGCATGCTGCCCAAAACTCTGGAAGACAACTAATCATCTGTCAAAAAGATCAACTACCAATCATAACCTCAGACAACATAACATATTATCTATATTTCCTTACATGTGATGTGATTTTGTAAATGAACTTACAAGAAGGATTCGGAACTTTTACTTGTCTTCTTCAATCTCATGTATCTTCTGGAAATATGTAACTACATTGAGTTCGGGTTGGTAGCCCCTGTTTGAACTTGTAAATGTCTCCATCTATTGGATAGTAAAAGAGTCAAACAAGTATAAATGCTAGAAACAGGGAAAAGAAAAGACACAAAACTCACATGGAATCTATCATGTTGATGATGAACCAATTTTTTTATCTCTTCCATTAATGTGGCACTGGATAAAGGAGCAACAATAAACAAGTGTTACCTAAATTGATATGTATGTATCATACAATCAACGATCAAGAAACAATTGCCCTAGATTCAAAACCAAATGAAATGAAGAGGTGTTGAATGGATGATCAATATCAGTTTTCAAATTAGCGATGTGTGTGCATTTAGATCGTGATGCTCTTCCCACAAACCCACACAAAATATTCATTAGAGAAACCAAACATCCACAAAAAATGTTTACAAATAGAAATTACTTTTGGGAGCACTTGATCATGAGCTACGACAGAGGCAGAGGTGGGTTGTAATGTTGCCGGACCAGATGGTGGTTGAACGTGATGTTGGTGTGTGATGTTGCTGGAGTCAAGTGGCGACGGTGGAGGCGCTGAGACATTCAACAACGACGCCAAGAGAGTGACAGTAGAGATTGGTTGTTATGTAGAGGAGATTAGGGTAACTGTGTGTAATACTGTAAAATACATGTAGGTGTTTGGGTTGTAAATGGTTGGTGGACTTCCAAGGCGTCGATTGAGAAGAGGAGACACTGCGATTTTTTGGTTAGTATCGATCGATTCTGAAGCTATTAGGAAGGAGACGCAAAGAAGAGGGGTTCGGTTTTCTTCTAATGGTGGTTGTTGTGTCTAGTGTTAAGTGTGTGATTAGGGTAACAACAAGGTAATATCGTGTATAACGTGATTATAAGCTTAATATTATTTTACATCACGTAATAGATATTGTACCTCTTAATTTTCAAGAAATAGACAATATGTTTAATAATATAATAAAGATATAATCCGTAAAAAGCTATATAAAAGGAGCTGGGAAAATAAAAGAAAATTAATGTTGGAAAGAAGATTTGAACTTACAACCATCTAAACCAACTAGAACTTGTGTGATTATCTCGCTAAACATATTAATATTATGTATATATACACTACATAAAACGAATTGTTTCCAAAAAAATTAAAGTACCGAATTTTTTTTAGGGGTATCCCGGGATACCCCGAGATCTATGGTAGATCCGCCACTGGATGTAGACGCCCTTCTCGGATTTAGACATCTAGAATGGAGGATCATCTGAAGATAATGTTTAGGGTTTGTTCGAACAGATGGGTAAGTGTGATTGAAAGCTTTATCATGTCCATTTCAATAAGTTTTTGTTTTTGAAAGAAACCAAACAAATAGAATATGGACATGATAAAGTTTTCAATTAAACTTACTCATCTGTTCGAACAAGCCCTGAACTTTTTCCTCTAGATGATCCTCCATTCTAGATGTCCAAATCCAAGAAGGGTGTCCACGTCCACAAGGGTTTTCATCATCAAATATCTTCTTTATAGATATTGAGTTGGACATCAACAATTGAGAGGAAGAATAAGAAGTAGCTATTACAAGAGATTGTGCATCACAGACGCCATTCGTTTTCTCTTCTCTAAGCCCTATATCGATATATAAATGGCAATTCTAATCAGTTTATTCCATGTCATTAAATATAATGTCATGTCATTTGCAAACTAGTTGTATACGTAATGAATCTAGTTGCCTTTAAGGAGAATTGAACAAAAGCATAAGTTCATTGGGTTTTTCTATAAACAAAACATGATTGAGGTTTTTTGAACGGTTTTGAAACTTCGTTAGTCTTACAAGTCATTTTCCGATATTTAATTACACATCATAAGTCATGTCATTCGTTGACTTTCATTAGCCGTTTAACCTTAAATGATAAGTGAACGAAAGTGTAAGTTAGTTGGGCTTTTTTAGACAAAATGTTAAGCTCGTTGGGTTTTCTTGAATAGACAAAACATAATTGAGTTTTTTGAACTGTTTGAAAACTTCGTTAGGCTTGTAAGTCATTTCCCCAGATCACGCCAAGAACAATATAAATTGGGACGCAAGGGTGGATCTAATCACCTTTAAAAAACTCAATTTTGTTCCAAATCTAGTTAAAACGAGGTTAAACATTAGTTTAAGATTTTTTGCAAGTTTAGTTCCTGAATCTTAACTTTTATCTGTTTTCCTAATTTAACCTTCTAACAACCTTAGAGTAAGTAGAGCACCTGAGAATTGATTGTTAACTCGTGGTTTTCTGTTTATCAAAATTGTATTTGACCATAAAAGCGAAAGGCTACCAACTAGACGGAAAGAATACTACACCTATTGGTATGACTTGCATAACATGTTTAGTAATACGAATAAACAAGTTTATAACCAATAATTACATCATTTAAAAATAACAACCAAACAAGAGCAGGTCCAAAGGGTTAGGTGGTGATAGGCATTGTAACATAGGATAACATATGAAGTACAAATGGGATTTATTGTTTATACCGGACGGACTTGGTTCCAGTCAACTCTTTAATATATTGTTTTAAGCCAAGAACAATATAAATTGAGACGTAAGTGTGGGTCTAATCATCTCTAAGCACACTAAATTTTGTTTATTTTCATAGAACCATACACACATAAAGCCACCAATTAATTACATAAAACAATGTCTTCTTCAGAATCAGGTGTTCACCTAGAAAAGTTCGTAATTCCGCTGGATGAGATCCTTTCAGCCACCCAAGACTTTAGTCGAGTAACTCGGATCGGTGTTGGTGGACTTGGTGAAGTCTACAAAGGACAACTAAAAAACAGCACTGTTGCCATTGATCGCTGTAATCCGCATGGTCAGCAAGGAGATCCTGAGTTCCTTAACGAGCTCAAGATTATTTTCAGATTACACCATCAAAATATAATCCCTTTCATTGGCTACTGTCATGAAGGCGATCAAAGGATTAGGGTTTCTGAATACGCTGCGAATGGAAGCCTTGATGCCTATCTTGAAAGCCCCGATAAAAGGCGTTTACTAACATGGGCGGATCGCCTCAAGATTTGCATAGGAGCAGCAAGAGGACTCGAGTATCTTCACTCGGGTCTTGGTGGAGACAGCGTAGTAATTCACAGAGATGTGAAGAGCGAAAATATACTGTTAGATGAGAATCTGCAACCAAAAATTAGCAGTTTTTATTTGTCGATATTAGTCGAGCGAAATCAGCCACAAGCTTATGAACCTATTGCAGGTACCGATTATTACATTGATCCCGTTTACCAACAAAGTGGCAGTGTCAACACAGAATTAGACGTCTACTCATTCGGGGTTGTTTTGTTTGAAATGTTGAGCGGGATGCTAGTTTATCATGAAAGGAGCATTGATGGTGATGAGCCACACACACTCATAAATCTGGTCCGACGCTACTATGCTGAGGGACTCCACAGCTTAATTGATCCTGATATAAGAGATCAAATTAAGATGCGTTCTTTCCATGTGTTTAAGGAAATTGCTTATCAATGCATTAGTTGGAACTTAAAGGATCGGCCTACGATGAACGTGATCGTCAAGAGTATTGAGCAAGCACTGGATTTTCAAGTAAGTCTTTTATATAATTATATTTCAACATGATAAATTGAAACGCTAACAAATACCTCACATCAAGATAAACTCGTAGTAAGTTTAACATAGCCGGGGTGTCTTACATATTTTTGTCTTACCACGACTATGTTTTTGACTAGTCTCAAGCCTGCAACCACTTGGTTTAAAAGAAATTATGTGTTGGTTAAAAGTTAAAACCATCCATTATCATGTCAAACTTTCCAATCTATGAATTTTTAGTCGTCTTTATTTTAAATATATGGGTACATGATAGATATAAACCAAAGGACATATACCCTAGGTATCGGGTGTTACAAATGAAGCGCAGTTAATCAGCTCTACCACATGAATAAAAACAGAGGTCAACTACGGAATTGTAAAATTGCAATTTTCAAAACCCAACCAGTTATGTCATGTATATATAAAAGAAATGAATAAATTAAAAAAAATAAATAAATAAATAACGAATAGTTACTTTGGGAGGTACTGGAATATAATTACTTTACCTAAATGGCAGAATCAATACATACCTCTAAGTAAACTCGGTTCTGTTTGTATTCGCAGAAGCCCCGTGCTTCTCCAAGAGTTACCATTGAAAGCCTTGAATATGAAAACCTAAATAGTTTTCTAATTCCACTAGAAGAGATCAGATTGGCCACAGGAGACTTTAGTCCAGAAACATGTATTGGAGGGGGTGGATTTGGTAAAGTCTACAGAGGACAACTCTCTAAACAATGGCAAAACCGTACAGCTGCATTCAAACGCTTTGATAACAACGGATACGAAGGAAAAAATGTGTTCCATAATGAAGTTAAGATGATGTCAAGCTTCAACCATGAAAACATCATCCCTTTTATTGGATACTGTGATCAAGACGATGAAATGATTATAGTTTCAGAATTCGCTAGCAATGGTAGCCTTGATTACCATCTTCAAGACCTTAATAAGAGTTGTTGTCTAACTTGGGAACTACGCATGAAGATTTGTATGGGGGCAGCCAGAGGACTCGAGTACCTTCACTCAGGCCTTGGGGAGAATAGGGCAGTAATTCACAGAGATATGAAGAGCCCAAATATATTGTTAGATGACAATCTAGACACCAAAATTTGTGGTTTTGGCTTGTCACTATTATTCAACTTAAGTCAGCCACAAGTCTACGAACCTGCAGCAGGTACCCCAGCGTACATTGATCCCATTTACAGAGAAAGTGGCATGGTCAACACAGGATCAGACGTTTACTCATTTGGGATTGTCATGTTTGAAATGTTGAGTGGGATGCTCGCTTATGATCAAAGGAGCATTGATGATGGTCAGCCACAAACACTGCTACAGCTGGTCAACCGCTATTATGATGACGGCTTGGACAAGCTCATTGATCCGAGTATCAGAGATCAAATTAAGATTCATTCTTTGTATACATTTAAGAAGATCGCTTATCGATGTATTAGTACCAACTTAAACGATCGCCCAACTATGAAGAGGATCATCAAGAAGATTAAAGAGGCGCTGAACTTTCAAGTAAGTTTTTCCTTTCAGTATATAGTATTAAAATAAAATTTCATTGAATCAGAGAGTATTGTTTGTAAAGATGGGCCAAGTTGCAAAGAAAAATTAAACAAGGAGGTACCCTCAACAAACTGCATATGTCATGCCTGGCCCCACTTGAAAACTAGGGATGCCAACGGGGACAAACGGGACGGAGATTGCATCTCCCGCCCCCGCCCCCAAAATTATCCCGTTCCCCCGCCCCCGCCCCCGCCCCCGAAATCTCCATCCTTTCCTCCCTGCACCCGCCCCCGAATTCCCCTTCTGACCCCCGCCCCACCCCCGATTGATTTTGGGCTAACTTATTTCGGCTAAAATAAGTTCTTGTTTGGGCTAAAAGAAACTATTTTTGGTTAACAAATAGATATTTATAACATAATTTTACATGTTACAAACAAGGGAAAACTACAATAAAGTCCCTACATATTGGTCTCATAATCGATTTAGTCCCTATATGTTTTTTTTATTCAATTAAGTCCAAATACCGGTAATCATATTCAATTTAACCCTTTGACCCGGTCAACAGGTCATCCAACTTTCAAAAATTACACTTTTGGCCTAGATTTCAAAATTTATTACAAATTTGCTTCAAAATTTACACTTTTGGCCCAGATTTTAAATTTTTTTACAAATTTCGTCCAAACCTTACATTTTTTGCCCAAATTTTAGAATTTTATTATGAATTTATCATAACTTTAGTTTTATTTACAACTTTTTTTTTTCTCAAAGAGTTGTTTCTAACATGTTTTTTCTTTATAAAATCATATTTATGAAAAAAACGTATTTTCATTTAAAGATTTTATATTTTCTATATAAAAACTTTATTTTAAAAGTTTTTTGTATATGAAATATCTAATTATAAAAATAAATATTTATCAAGTATATAAATATATACAAATCGGTTTTTATAAAAAATGTATAAAGAAACGTATTTTATAAGAAAATGATTACAAACACCTGTTTTATCTATTTTTTTTATAAAATTGTATTTGCTTATATTTTTTTTTATAAAAACATGTTTGAATAATTTTTATATAATACATCTTTGTATACATTTTATAAAATGTATACAAACACGATTTTATAAAATATATACAAACATGTATTATATAAAAAAATATAAACAAATACGATTTTATAAAAAAAATATAGATCCACACCTATTTGTATGCATATATATATATATATATATATATATATATATATATATATATATATATATATATATATATATAAAGGTGATAGGCATTTGTATACATTTTATATAAAAACGGTTTTGTATTTATTTATATACTTAGTAAATATATATATATTTTATAACTAGATATTTCATATACAAAAACTTTTTAAAAAATGTTTATATATAGAAATTATAAGATTTTTATGTGAAAATACGTTTTTTTTTTGTATAAATATGATTTTATAAAGAAAAAACATATTAGATACAATTCTTTGAGAAAAAAAAAGTTGTAAAGAAAACTAAAGTTAAGATGAATTCATAATAAAATTCTAAAATTTGGGAAAAAATGGTAAAGTTTGGACCAAATTTGTAAAAAAATTAAAATCTGGGCCAAAAGTGTAAATTTTGGACCAAATTTGTAATACATTTTGAAATCTGGGCCAAAAATGTAATTTTTGAAAGTTGGGTGACCTGTTGACCGGGTCAAAGGGTTAAATTGAATACGATTACCGGTATTTTGAATAAAAAAAATATATAGGGACTAAATCGATTATGAGATCAATATGTAGGGACTTTATTGCAGTTTTCCCTACAAACAACTTAAAAACATGTTTTTTGTTGAATTTTTATACGTAAAAATCATTTTATTGTTTATTATACTTATATAATTAATATATGTCAATTTATATAATTTGTTAACGGGCCCCCCACGGGGGTTTCGGGACGTGACTACCAACCCCTACCCTCGCCTCCGAAATTAAAACGGGGGTTAACCTTGCCCCCGCCCCCGTTCCCGATTTTTTTCAACAAATGCCCCCATACGGGACGGAGCCCCCACGGGATCAGGGTCCAACGGGACTTTTTGACATCCCTACTGAAAACTCTTAAAACATTCATGTATACTTCCAATATATACTTCCACTAGGTTACAACATGTGGGAAACATAGATAAAAAGTTTATAAAATTTTATTAAACTAATAGGATATAAGTTTTGTTTAGACTATTATACTAAATATTTAAAATTAAAATATATTTTTATTTGAATATTCATTACATGACATTTAATATAATATGAATTAATACATGGTTTGTTAGAAATGTGATTTTATTAATTATTTAAAAGTAAAATATATTTTTATTTGAATATCCCTTACAGACATTTAATATAATATGAATTAATACATGGTTTGATAGTAGTGTGATTTTAAAGCTTACCAAACTAAACCATTTATAACCGGAAGTTCAAAAATAAAGATAAGTAACTTATTAATTGCTAAATAAAATGGAATCAAAATAAATGCTATATAAATTGAAAGGCAAAATAACGGGATATTAAAAGAAATCAAGGGTATTAGAGTAAATTCATATTTAAGGAAAAACTATTTGTGCAGTGCCATGTAGACAATTGAATTCTTTTATTGTCATGTGGACAATTGAATTCTTTTATTAAGATTAGATTTTTATAACGTAATTTAACTAATAAAGTAAAAGTATACGACAATAACATAAAAAAATTTAAAATATAAATTAAATGTCAACAACTATTAAAGTTGAAAACTTTTTAAACATTATCCATAAAATTAAAAAAAAAAAACAGAAAGTTTACCCTATATATTATTATAGTTATAAAATTTTAATAAAATAAGTAAGTATATAAGATGAGAATGATATAAAAAAGTTGGTATTATTTTATAGAAAATAGATTATTGAGATTTGTCATTAAGTTGCCATAGAACCAAATTTATTACCTAGAACAAGAAAGATAATTACTTTTTTTTACTTGTTATATCAAGAGGGTGTTTGACAAAGCTTATTTAAAATAGTTTTTAACTATTTAACTTATAATAGTATCAAAACAAAGTTTTTAAAAAAATGTTTGGCTAAGTTTATCTGGTATCAAAATGTTCTAAGCTTATTAACTTATAGCATATGTTTTTGTGTCGATGTAGATTTATGTTAAGGGGTATATTTGTCAATTTTTTTGAATGGTGAAATAAGGAGTTTTTTATAAATAAAGGATAACTGACTTATCAAAAAAATAATTTATTGGAGGTTCCAAACAGCTATAAGCTATTTTTTAAAAAGCTTTTACCCAAACATTTTTTTTTGACATATACAAGTGTGTAACGGATAATAAGCCAAAAAGCTCTTTTATTAAGCTTTGCTAAACACTCTCCAAGTAAAGCAAAACACTTTTTTTTTCAATTTGAAACTTTTAGCCTACATTTTGAATTTTGTTACGAGTTTGGTCCGGATTTTATATTTGTATTATCCAGAAACAATTGTTTTTATAAATTAGTTTTTTACCACCTTTTTTTCTAAAATTTTAAGGACTTTTTATAATAAATTTTTCTATAGGAATGTTTTATGTAAATGTAAAAAACTACTAACAAGTTCTAATAGAAAATTAAAAAATATAGTAAAAATTTATAAAAAAAATTATAAAATAAGGTCTAAACAAGTGAGAAATGTTTAAAACCATTGTAAAAAATGTAAAAAAAAAAAAAAAAAAAAAAGTTAAAACAATTGTAAAAACAATGTATAAAAGAGTACGAAAATCTTGAAATAATTCACAAATCTTGAAACAAGATGTAACACAAATATAAATATGTTATTTTTTTCTAAAAAAGTGTAACATGATTGAAAAAAATATATATAAATAAATAAAAAAGACTTTTTTTTTAACAAATTCCTTAAAAAGTTTAGAAAAGATATTATATATATATATATATATATATATATATATATATATATATATATATATATATATATATATATATATATATATATATATATATATATATATATATATATATATATATATATATAGGTTCATGCTCATTTGAGACCATTCTAATTTTGTGAGACCGTAAGACAAAATCTAAAAATAATTTTAAAATGCAAAATAAATGGAAGAATCCAAAATTCTTTTTTTAAATATTATTTTCGGAACTTAAATTAACTAAAAATAATAAAAAATAATTAAAAAAATTAAAAAAAATTCCGTTTTTTTAAAAATACGTGAAATATTCTAATAGAATATTACACTGTACATATTTCTAAAAAATAATTTTAAAATGCAAAATAAATGGAAAAAGTCTAAAAATTCTTTTCTTAAATATTATTTTCTGAAATTTAATTAACTAAAAAAAATCCCGTTTCTTTTTTTAAAATACGTGAAATATTCTAATAGAATATTACACTGTACATATTCTAAAAAATAATTTTAAAATGCAAAATAAATAGGAAAATCCAAAAATTCTTTTTAAATATTATTTTCAGAAGTTGAATTAACTAAAAAAAATAATAAAATAATAAAAAAAATAAAAAATGTGTCTCACGGTCTCACAAAATTAGACCGTCTCACATGAACGTAACCCTATATATATATATATATATATATATATATATATATATATATATATATATATATATATATATATATATATATATATATATATATATATATATATATATATATATATATATATATATATATATATATATATATATATATATTGGATCAATAAGAGTTAAAAATACAAAGGCATCTCTAAGTAAATTTGTTCTTGTTTTTATACATGTTCACAGAACCACGAAGCAGCTTATAGCATTACCACACGAAGCCTAGATAGTTATCAAATTCAACTAAATGAGATCAGCTTGGCAACCGGAAATTTCAACCCTCAAACTTTGATCGGAGAAGGTGGATTTGGTATGGTTTACAAAGGACAGCTGTCTCAAAACTGGCAAAACTGCACAGTTGCCATCAAACGCCTTAATCCACAAGGTCATCAAGGGATGAAGGAGTTCCATGCTGAGCTTAATCTGATTTCAAGATTCCACCATCCAAACATCATCCCTTTTGTTGGCTACTGTGATGATGACGGAGAGATGATTATAGTTTACGCATATGCGGTCAATCGAAGTCTTGATTATTATCTTGTAGACCCGATTAAGAGGCGTTCCCTAACATGGGCACAACGCCTCAATATTTGCTTAGGAGCAGCAAAAGGACTCGATTACCTTCACTCAGGTCTAGGGAAGGACCACGGAGTAATACACAGGGATATCAAGAGTGGGAATATTTTGTTAGACGAAAATCTGGAAGCTAAAATCTGTGATTTTGGTTTGTCAACAGAAGGCCCTAAAAATCAGGAAAGTAGTCATCGTTTTACAAAAGTTGCTGGTACCAACTTCTACATGGATCCCATTTACTATGGAAGCGGCATTCTCCGTAAAGAGTCAGACATTTACTCATTTGGTGTTGTGTTGTTTGAAATGTTGAGTGGGAGGCCGGCTTATCAGCAGTTAAAGTTTGTAGATGATAATCCACAGCATTTGATAAATCTGGTCCGACACTACTATGAAAACGGACCCGAGAGATTAATTGATCCTGATATCAAAGATCAAATTGATAGTCGTAGTTTTCATACATTCAAAGAAATTGCCTATCAGTGCATAAGCTTCGTTTCTCGGGAACGCCCCACAATGGACACAATCATCGACAAACTTGAGGATGCAATTGATTTTCAAGTAAGTGCTACCCTTCATTTAACTATGTTAAAAAAAACTCCATTTCAAAAAGCTGGAAAGTAAACTTTTTTTTTTACAATACCGATAAAATAACTATTAAGAACTTCAACTTACCCATGGCTAACTTAACTGTCAACAGTTTTGTTGCTTTTGTAGCATTCAAAGATCATTATTAAAAAACGATAATTTATTTTTCGTTGTTGCGCCGATCGTATGAGGCTGGAAAATGATCCTTCCTTGATTAGTGTGTGATGATCATAAATCTAATCACTGCTATAAAACTAATAATAATCATGGCGATTGTAAATAATGGGCCATGAATATTATAACAATAAAATGTTAGTACCGGCATACGATTTTAAATTTTAACATAGCCTTAAATAAAATTCAAACAAATAAGTTCTATTGAGATGTGATATATTGCGTGTTTTATTACAGGAACTTAAAGGGGAAAAGATGAGCAGATGAGGACTTGTAGATGTTCTACATAAATGGTCGTTTTCTGCTACAGAAACATACATTTCTTTCCTTTTGATTTATGTGAACATTTTCATTTGCTTATAAGTTATTTTCTGGTTCAGTCCTTATTATTGTCGATGATGAACATCGTTATATATATATATATATATATATATATATATATATATATATATATATATATATATATATATATATATATATATATATATATATATATATATATATATATATATATAGAGAGAGAGAGAGAGAGAGAGAGAGAGAGAGAGAGAGGGAGCTAGGTTCAAGTAATCTAAATAACTATTATACATCTATTGTATATTATGAGAATAATAAAGAAAATATGTTGTTTAATAATATAAATACGTTCAATCTTAGATAAATATTGTCATTAACACACATTTTCACTAATTAAATCGTCTATAAGGTTATTATACATTAATTATTATTATTATTCTCATTTCTGTCAGAATGTTTTATTGGGTCGTATTTTATCATAATGAAAATGAGTGAAAAACGATGTGTGAGAACAAAAAATAAAATAAAATTAACGAGAATTCATGAAAATGACGATATTCTTGTAAGGTAGAACGTATTCGCATTGCTAAACAACTTATTCTTTTAGTAATTCTCATAACATACGATAGATGTAAAATAATTAGTTCGAATACAATAACCTAATCATATATATATATATATATATATATATATATATATATATATATATATATATATATATTCTAATAAAATTATAGGTTTCGTATCCTTTTTCTATGTGTCAAAGTATTACACCTCCTCATTAATTTTATATGTCACGTGTCTCTTTTGTGGTTCTTCTTTTTTAATTGCATTTTCCCACATTAAATAAGTTTCCTTAAAAAATAGAATTACTTAATTCCTTTTTAGGCCTTAGTATGCCATGGTTATAAATACATATTCAAATTTAATTTAATTACCTAAATTAAAACATTACAATTAACATCTAAATTTAAAATTAAACAAATTACAAGGTGATATATTTATAGATTTTACATAAGCAATAATTTTTTTAAACATTATAAGTAATATGTAAATTTAAAATTAAACAAATTACAAGGTGATATATTTACAAATTTTACAAAACAATCTGATCGAAATTTGATAATTGAAGCATGTAGGAAAGATATGTTCTAACGATTTTGAATTTGTGTTTTCCTTCGGAAACCAACCGTAGATTCACAGACCGTTCCCTCATATTCCAGTGGGTCTTAGGTTTCGTTTAGTTATAGAAAAACAGTTTTCATTTTTCGTTTTTTGTTTTCCCTTCTCAACTTTCGTTTTCCGTTTCTAGTTTTTATTGGAAAATTTAGAAAACGTGTTTAGTTAAAACTTATTCATTTTTCATTTTCAGTTTTAGAAAATTAGAAAACGTGTTTAGATGTGTATTTTTCTATCGGTTTTCATTTTTAGAAAATGGTAGCAGTGGTAGGGTGGGGGTAAGGGCGGTGACGGTGGTGGCAGCAGCAATTATGGCAGTGGTGGTGGTGGCGGCGGCGACAATGGTGGTGGTGGTGGTGATGGTGATGGTAGGTCGGTGATTGTGGTAGTGGTGTTGGGTGTGTGTGTATGTGTGTGTGGGGGTGGGGGTGGGGGTGGGCATGGGTGTTGGTGTATGTGTGGGTAGGTGTGTGTGTGTTTGTGAGTAAGTGAGTGTGTGTGTGTTGGGGGTATGTGTATGTTTGTGAGTGAGTGGGTGTGGGTGGGTGGGTGGGTGTGCGCGTGTGTTTGTGGGTATGGGTGTGTGTTGGGGGTGTATGTTTGTGGGTGGGCACGTATGTTTGTGGGAGTGGGTGTATGTACGTGTAAGTGGGGGAGGGGTGGGCATGGGAGTGGGTGGGCATCGGAGTAGGTGGGTGTGATTGTGGGTAGGTAGGAATGTGGTGGGTTAGGGGTGTTAAGGTGGGGGTAGGTAGAGGTGTGTGCGGTGGGAGTGAGTGTGTGTTTGTATTTTAAAAACTATTTGGAATCAGAAAAACATGGAAAACAATGATTATCGGTTTTCCAAAACTTTCAAATTTCTTTGTAATTTAAGAAAATGGAAAATTTTCATTTTCCGTGAAAAATTTAGAAAAATAGACAAACTAAACGCGTTTTCAAAATACTCATTTTTCTTGAAAAAATTTTCCGGAAAATGGCCCATTTTTCCGCAACTAAATGCACCTTTAGCATTTCCCCAAATACAACAACAAGAAGTCTTGGATTAATTTCTTGAGTCGGTACTCTAAATGGAATTTCATTTGTTAGTTGGTTGTAGTGATCAAGTTGCAAGATTTGTGAAAGTTTATTGCTATTTATTAGTGTTAACCTTTGATAAATTCAAGGTCGGCCCTAGAGGAAGGGAAAACTAAGCGAACGCCCCAGGCCTCGCCAAATCTCGGGGCCTAGTTGAGTTGTAATTAATATATATACATATAGTTTAGCAAATATAAATAATATTATGCAGCAAAAAACTCAAGGAATTTGTAGCTATGATGGTTTAAGCGCATGGAATGTTTATTGTAACGGCCGTAGATTAGGGCTAGTCAATTTAGAGACGATAAGCATCAAAAATGACTTTTTGATGGAAGATTATTTATAAGGATTAATATTAACCAAGTTGTAGTATATGTCACAAGGTTTCCGTGCATATAAAGAACGCAGAAATCCGAGTTATAACGAAGAAGTTATGACCTGTCGAAGTTTCGCGACAGAACCAGCACGACCTAGCGCGACCCAGCGCGACGTAAATAGTGAATTTAAGGTAGATAGATATCTATCCTTAGTGATCTAAACGAGAGTCGAAGATTTCTTAGATAGTAGTCCAACGATAAAAAGACAGACGAAAACGGAGTTCAGATGAAGGACTTATGAGTTTATAACGGAGTTTTCCTGTCCCGGCCTACTAAAGATAATATATAAGTAATATACTTATAATATATTAAAAATAAAGTCAAAATTAGCCAATGCAGTCTAAACGAGAGTTGTAGAGCATAATCTCACCTTCGCGTCGATATAAAGAACGTCGAAAACGGAGTTCGTATGCGAAAGTTATGAATTTCTGAATTTCGGGGCGCGAAACCCCAAAACTGTCAGAGACCACGACGTGGCAAGTCTCCTGACACCTCTGGGAGGCCCCCAGATGCAGCTTGGGATGACGCATGCAGTGACGACCAAGCCCACGACGTGGAAAAAAGGTTGCCACGACGTGGCAAGGGCCAAATTTGCCCTATAAATAGATTTGAAGGGCCAGACGTTTAGGGTTGCTATTTTCTCTCTTCTCGCTCCCGTTTTACCTCGATTTGCGTGCAAGAAGTACCCCAAAGCCCCGGTATCATTCCCGAGTCCCGAAGCAAGATCCGAAACCCCGAGAATCCCGAAGAGCGTGATTCCCGAGCCGAAGCTCTGCCCGTGAGAAGTTCGATTTTTTTGAAGATCTTACAGATCTGCGGAGAGATACTACTTCTACAAGCCGTAGTGCTGTCCGATCATCTTCTGATCAAGTGAGTGTATAGTCACTTTCGTCTTACACATAGATATGAAGTATTTTATAAAATACGTGCTATGTGTATATATATAGTTGTTTATATGTGTGAGTGTGTAGTTACTTTCTTCTAACACATAAATATTAAGTATTTTCTATAAAATACGTGCTATGTGTATAATATAAAGTTGTTTATACGTGTGGGTGTATAGTCCCTTTCATAAACACAGGTATAATACAAGTATTGTTTGAATATATTAAGTTTATGTTTGGGAGAGTGTGTGGTTACTTTCTTCTAACACATAAATATGAAGTATTTGTTATAAAGTACGTGCTATGTGTTTATATATTGTTGTTTATTTGAGATGAGTATGGAACGAATGTTTTATATAGTTTTTAAATGAGTTAAACTGTATATGTATTATATATTTACAAATATGTTGGGTAGAACATGGGTAGATGAGATAGTTGGTATGTGATAAAATGATGAGGTATGAAAGATGATTAAGAATGATATTGGTAGATGCATCAATTAAGGAATGTCATAAAACTAGCAGATGCGCTTGAGAATAATATCGGTAGATGCACCAAGTAGTAAATGTCGTGATCTTGGCAGACGCGCCAAATAGAGATTGTCGTAACAATAGTAGATGCGCTTATAGGGTAATCTTGGCAGATGCGCTTATAGGATAATCTTGGCAGATGCGCTTATAAGATAATGTCGGCAGATGCGCCTAAAAGAGAATGTCATAAACCTGGCAGTCGCGCCTCATAGTGTATGACGTAATCCTGGCAGAGGCGCTTAAAGGATAATGTTGGCAGATGCGCCTTATGTAGAAATGGAAGTTTGTGCTAATTCCTTAGGTCAATCCTTAGGAATGAATGAAGGAAGGATAGTTGATTAATAGGGTAAAACCTTAAGAAATAAAGAAGATAATGGTGATGGGTAATTGGGTTGATTGTTTAATGGTTGAATATAATAATTATATTATTGTGGGTTGAAAACCCTATATGCTCACCAGGCTCCCAAGCCTGACCCACTCAGTTTTCTTTGCATTACAGGTAATGGCACAAGAGTATAAGTTGGTGGACTTGACGAGAGATTTTGGATTATAGGAAAGTATTTATGAATAACTGTTGTAAGGTCTATTTTGTTCTGTTTATGCTTTTGGTCTGTATTGAACATGACATCCTGAGATTTTGTTATATAATGAAAATACATTTCTTTAAGGAAATGCTTTGATAATTTTTATCATATTTTGTTTTGGGAACAAATTCTGCAACTGTCTTCTTTAAAAGATTACTCTGATTTTATAAAACAAAGCATAAACAAATCGGTCTTTTCTGGCCGTGAAAATGGGGATGTCACAGTTGGTATCAGAGCATTAGTTTAAGCGAACTAGGAATTTGTAGGATTTCTAGACTTAAACTTAGAATGCTAAGTAATGATTGTGAGGAGTGTGTCTAAAATATGTTAGGTAGTACACCTAAATTGACACAAGCACTAGTTTATTTTAGGAATGATGCCTAAAATGCTTTTATGTGCTAATTGTTTTGTGTGATAGCTAAATTGATGCTATTATTTGTTCGGATCTATGGTCTGTTGCCGACCGGATCTGGAAACCTTATGTGTTTAGGATTCTAAGCGTACGACTACGAAATTAGAACTAGCATGTAAACGTTTCGGGGTGATAAGGAGATTTATACGTTTATCGTAATTAAAAACTTTCTTATCTTAAAAATTCTCGCTTGGTACACCAAATGTCTGCTTGGATGTACAAGAGGTCATGGTGAAGACTTGTAGAGATTTGAGTAAATGAAGGAAATGAAAAGGGATTATGATAGTGAATGACACCTATCGGAAGATATCGTAAGATTGGTGTCATGCCTTTATTTTATATCTGATAAAATAACGGAACGTATAGAGGAGTACGGTACGTCTGAAGTACAAATTTGATTGGCAGGATGATGGAACGGTTGGTGTAATTCTTGAAGTTGTCTAATCGTCTGGTATTTCCATCACCAATCGAGTTGAATTAGAGTTGATGATTGAAGATTGAGCAATGAAGAAGTCCTAGTAGAGTCTAGGGAAATTGTTTATGATTATTTGGACACATTCATATGTGTTAAATTGTTTTGTAATTTTCTTGTATGGTGACTTGGTCGGCTGCGGGACAATACTTGGGACGAGTATGAGTAGGTGTGAAAAGTAGTAGATGCATATACTACCAGAAGCACAGGACTCGCACTTGGATCAGGGAAAGTCACAAGGTTACCAAGAAGCTAGTAATTGATTCCGTTTTGTTCAAGTGTGTCATTACCCTTGTTACGGTAGTGACTAGTAAGATGGTTGTTATTCTGACCCTAGTGGTCATATCAAAAATTGAGTCCGACTACGAGGAGTTTGTTACGTGGTTCATGGAACCAAGTTCGATGTAACATCTGACCTAAGTCAAAAAATTGAAATCAATGCGATCGATAGCATCGCGCTCGTTGTTAAGGAAGCTTGTAGCTAGAAATGCTACATGTAAAAATGTGATTATATCACGTTAGAATATGAAATAAGGTATATTCCATTATGGAATTTGACTCTAAGAGACATGAGTCTAAGCGTTGCATCATACGATGAGAGGTCATTAGAACACGACCCATCGATTTGTTACAATAGATAAATGAAAGTATTTATCCTGAGAAGAAGAAGGAGTCCACAATAAGGACTTATTTTGTAACTTGGAAATTATGATTGAAAGTACAGCATAGTACGATAAGAAGATGCAAGATTGGGCATCGTCTGCGGTCAAGAAAACCAGAGAGTTAAATACTCTTTCGAGGAAAACATAGAAGTTACGTTTATTACTTTGGATGGAGAGAGAGAGCGTATGGAGTCAGTATACGAATCCTGTTTCGTTGATGATTCCGGGACGTAATCATCCTAAGGGGGAGATAATTGTAACGCCCGTAGATTAGGGCTAGTCAATTTAGAGACGATAAGCATCAAAAATGACTTTTTTATGGAAGATTATTTATAAGGATTAATCTTAACCAAGTTGTAGTATATGTCACAAGGTTTCCGTGCATATAAAGAACACAGAAATCCGAGTTATAACGAAGAAGTTATGACCTGTCGAAGTTTCGCGACAGAACCGGCACGACCTAGCGCGACCCAGCTCGACGTAAATAGTGAATTTAAGGTAGATAGATATCTATCCTTAGTGATCTAAACGAGAGTCGAAGATTTCTTAGATAGTAGTCCAACGATAAAAAGACAGACGAAAACGGAGTTCAGATGAAGGAGTTATGAGTTTATAACGGAGTTTTCCTGTCCCGGCCTACTAAAGATAATATATAAGTAATATAGTTATAATATATTAAAAATAAAGTCAAAATTAGCCAATGGAGTCTAAACGAGAGTTGTAGAGCATAATCTTATCTTCGCGTCGATATAAAGAACGTCGAAAACGGAGTTCGTATGCGAAAGTTATGAATTTCTGAAGTTCGGGGCGCGAAACCCCAAAACTGTCAGAGACCACGACGTGGCAAGTCTCCTGAAACCTCCGGGAGGCCCCCGGATGCAACTTGGGATGACGCATGCAGTGACGACCAAGCCCACGACGTGGAAAAAAGGTTGCCACGACGTGGCAAGGGCCAAATTTGCCCTATAAATAGATTTGAAGGGCCAGACATTTAGGGTTGCTATTTTCTCTCTTCTCTCTCCCGTTTTACCTCGATTTGCGTGCCAGAAGTACCCCGAAGCCCCGGTATCATTCCCGAGTCCCGAAGCAAGATCCGAAGCCCCGAGAATCCCGAAGACCGTGATTCCCGAGCCGAAGCTCTGCCCGCAAGAAGTTCGATTTTTGTGAAGATCTTACAGATCTGCGGAGAGATACTACTTCTACAAGCCGTAGTGTTGTCCGATCATCTTCTGATCAAGTGAGTGTATAGTCACTTTCGTCTTACAAATAGATATGAAGTATTTTATAAAATACGTGCTATGTGTATATATATATATATAGTTGTTTATATGTGTGAGTGTGTAGTTACTTTCTTCTAACACATAAATATTAAGTATTTTCTATAAAATACGTGCTATGTGTATAATATAAAGTTGTTTATACGTGTGGGTGTATAGTCCCTTTCATAAACACGGGTATAATACAAGTATTGTTTGAATATATTAAGTTTATGTTTGGGAGAGTGTGTGGTTACTTTCTTCTAACACATAAATATGAAGTATTTGTTATAAAGTATGTGCTATGTGTTTATATATTGTTGTTTATTTGAGATGAGTATGGAACGAATGTTTTATATAGTTTTTAAATGAGTTAAACTGTATATGTATTATATATTTACAAATATGTTGGGTAGAACATGGGTAGATGAGATAGTTGGTATGTGATAAAATGATGAGGTATGAAAGATGATTAAGAATGATATTGGTAGATGCACCAATTAAGGAATGTCATAAAACTAGCAGATGCGCTTGAGAATAATATCGGTAGATGCACCAAGTAGTAAATGCCGTGATCTTGGCAGACGCGCCAAATAGAGATTATCGTAACAATAGTAGATGCGCTTATAGGGTAATCTTGGCAGTTGCGCTTATAAGATAATGTCGGCAGATGCGCTTATAAGATAATGTCGGCAGATGCGCCTAAAAGAGAATGTCATAAACCTGGCAGTCGCGCCTCATACTGTACGACATAATCCTGGCAGAGGCGCTTAAAGGATAATGTTGGCAGATGCGCCTTATTTAGAAATGGAAGTTTGTGCTAATTCCTTAGGTCAATCCATTGGAATGAATGAAGGAAGGATAGTTGATTAATAGGGTAAAACCTTAAGAAATAAAGAAGATAATGGTGATGGGTAATTGGGTTGATTGTTTAATGGTTGAATATAATAATTATATTATTGTGGGTCGAAAACCTTATATGCTCACCAGGCTCCCAAGCCTGACCCACTCAGTTTTCTTTGCATTACAGGTAATGGCACAAGAGTATAAGTTGGTGGACTTGACGAGAGATTTTGGATTATAGGAAAGTAGTTATGAATAACTGTTGTAAGGTCTATTTTGTTCTGTTTATGCTTTTGGTCTGTATTGAACATGACATCCCAAGATTTTGTTATATAATGAAAATACAATTCTTTAAGGAAATGCTTTGATAATTTTTATCATATTTTGTTTTGGGAACAAATTCCGCAACTGTCTTCTTTAAAAGATTACTCTGATTTTATAAAACAAAGCATAAACAAATCGGTCTTTTCTGGCCGTGAAAATGGGGATGTCACAGTTGGTATCAGAGCATTAGTTTAAGCGAACTAGGAATTTGTAGGATTTCTAGACTTAAACTTAGAATACTAAGTAATGATTGTGAGGAGTGTGTCTAAAATATGTTAGGTAGTACACCTAAATTGACACAAGCACTAGTTTATTTTAGGAATGATGCCTAAAATGCTTTTATGTGCTAATTGTTTTGTGTGATAGCTAAATTGATGCTATTATTTGTTCGGATCTATGGTCTGTTGCCGACCGGATCTGGAAACCTTATGTGTTTAGGATTCTAAGCGTACGACTACGAAATTAGAACTAGCATGTAAACGTTTCGGGGTGATAAGGAGATTTATACGTTTATCGTAATTAAAAACTTTCTTATCTTAAAAATTCTCGCTTGGTACACTAAATGTCTGCTTGGATGTACAAGAGGTCATGGTGAAGACTTGTAGAGATTTGAGTAAATGAAGGAAATGAAAAGGGATTATGATAGTGAATGACACCTATCGGAAGATATCGTAAGAGTGGTGTCATGCCTTTATTTTATATCTGATAAAATAACGGAACGTATAGAGGAGTACGGTACGTCTGAAGTACAAATTTGATTGGCGGGATGATGGAACGGTTGGTGTAATTCTTGAAGTTGTCTCATCGTCGGGTATTTCCATCACCAATCGAGTTGAATTAGAGTTGATGATTGAAGATTGAGCAATGAAGAAGTCCTAGTAGAGTCTAGGGAAATTGTTTATGATTATTTGGACACATTCATATGTGTTAAATTGTTTTGTAATTTACTTGTATGGTGACTTGGTCGGCTGCGGGACAATACTTGGGACGAGTATGAGTAGGTGTGAAAGGTAGTAGATGCATATACTACCAGAAGCACAGGACTCGCACTTGGATCAGGGAAAGTCACAAGGTTACCAAGAAGCTAGTAATTGATTCCGTTTTGTTCAAGTATGTCATTACCCTTCTTACGGTAGTGACTAGTAAGATGGTTGTTATTCTGACCCTAGTGGTCTATCAAAAATTGAGTCCGACTACGAAGAGTTTGTTACGTGGTTCATGGAACCAAGTTCGATGTAACATCTGACCTAAGTCAAAAGATTGAAATCAATGCGATCGATAGCATCACGCTCGTTGTTAAGGAAGCTTGTAGCTAGAAATGCTACATGTAAAAATGTGATTATATCACGTTAGAATATGAAATAAGGTATATTCCATTATGGAATTTGACTCTAAGAGACATGAGTCTAAGCGTTGCATCATACGATGAGAGGTCATTAGAACACGACCCATCGATTTGTTACAATAGATAAATGAAAGTATTTATCCTGAGAAGAAGAAGGAGTCCACAATAAGGACTTATTTTGTAACTTGGAAATTATGATTGAAAGTACAGCATAGTACGATAAGAAGATGCAAGATTGGGCATCGTCTGCGGTCAAGAAAACCAGAGAGTTAAATACTCTTTCGAGGAAAACATAGAAGTTACGGTTATTACTTAGGATGGAGAGATAGCGTATGGAGTCAGTATACGAATCCTGTTTCGTTGATGATTTCGGGACGTAATCATCCTAAGGGGGAGATAATTGTAACGCCCGTAGATTAGGGCTAGTCAATTTAGAGACGATAAGCATCAAAAATGACTTTTTGATGGAAGATTATTTATAAGGATTAATCTTAACCAAGTTGTAGTATATGTCACAAGGTTTCCATGCATATAAAGAACACAGATATCCGAGTTATAACGAAGAAGTTATGACCTGTCGAAGTTTCGCGACAGAACCGGCACGACCTAGCGCAACCCAACGCGACGTAAATAGTGAATTTAAGGTAGATAGATATCTATCCTTAGTGATCTAAACGAGAGTCGAAGATTTCTTCGATAGTAGTCCAACGATAAAAAGACAGACGAAAACGGAGTTCAGATGAAGGAGTTATGAGTTTATAACGGAGTTTTCCTGTCCCGGCCTACTAAAGATAATATATAAGTAATATACTTATAATATATTAAAAATAAAGTCAAAATTAGCCAATGGAGTCTAAACGATAGTTGTAGAGCATAATCTCACCTTCGCGTCGATATAAAGAACGTCGAAAACGGAGTTCGTATGCAAAAGTTATGAATTTCTGAAGTTCGGGGCGCGAAACCGCAAAACTGTCAGAGACCACGACGTGGCAAGTCGTGCCACGACGTGGAAAGTCTCCTGACACCTCTGGGAGGCCCCCAGATGCAACTTGGGATGACGCATGCAGTGACGACCAAGCCCACGACGTGGAAAAAAGGTTGCCACGACGTTGCAAGGGCCAAATTTGCCCTATAAATAGATTTGAAGGGCCAGACGTTTAGGGTTGCTATTTTCTCTCTTCTCTCTCCCGTTTTACCTCGATTTGCGTGCCAGAAGTACCCCGAAGCCCCGGTATCATTCCCGAGTCCCGAAGCAAGATCCGAAGCCCCGAGAATCCCGAAGAGCGTGATTCCCGAGCCGAAGCTCTGCCCGCGAGAAGTTCAATTTTTGTGAAGATCTTACAGATCTGCGGAGAGATACTACTTCTACAAGCCGTAGTGCTGTCCGATCATCTTCTGATCAAGTGAGTGTATAGTCACTTTCGTCTTACACATAGATATGAAGTATTTTATAAAATACGTGTTATGTGTATATATATAGTTGTTTATATGTGTGAGTGTGTAGTTACTTTCTTCTAACACATAAATATTAAGTATTTTCTATAAAATAGGTGCTATGTGTATAATATAAAGTTGTGTATACGTGTGAATGTATAGTCCCTTTCATAAACACGGGTATAATACAAGTATTGTTTGAATGTATTAAGTATATGTTTGGGAGAGTGTGTGGTTACTTTCTTCTAACACATAAATATGAAGTATTTGTTATAAAATACGTGCTATGTGTTTATATATTGTTGTTTATTTGAGATGAGTATGGAACGAATGTTTTATATAGTTTTTAAATGAGTTAAATTGTATATGTATTATATATTTACAAATATGTTGGGTAGAACATGGGTAGATGAGATAGTTGGTATGTGATAAAATGATGAGGTATGAAAGATGATTAAGAATGATATTGGTAGATGCACCAATTAAGGAATGTCATAAAACTAGCAGATGCGCTTGAGAATAATATCGGTAGATGCACCAAGTAGTAAATGTCGTGATCTTGGCAGACGCGCCAAATAGAGATTGTCGTAACAATAGTAGATGCGCTTATAGGGTAATCTTGGCAGATGCGCTTATAGGATAATCTTGGCAGATGCGCTTATAAGATAATGTCGGCAGATGCGCCTAAAAGAGAATGTCATAAACCTGGCAATCGCGAGTTACCTGCCTCGCCATTGTAGTGCTACCACCGCAACCAAATCGACGACGAGCACCACCTCTTTGTTGCTGTCGGAGACGTAAAGGAAGCCAGAAGAGCCACCGAGACCGGCGACTGCAGCTACGTTCTTCGTTGCATGGGTCCAGCATGGCCTGAAGGTTCTCAGTAAGTCAATGCATCTCATTTCTGTCACACCCCCAAACCTGAATGGCGGAAACATTCGAGGGTGGAGGACGTCATGTACAGTATCATAACAATTGAATAGTAAAGAAAGTACACACCACCATAATATATATTTAAAAATTTTACATGATTGTATGTATTACTTGTTTAAAAGTAAAATACAATATGATGTTCCAAAAGATGTTACTAACGCCATAGCGTTCATCCCCAAAAGTTGTTGCTAACATAGTTTAGTGGTTCCCTGAGAAGACAAGTTATTTCAAAGAAAAAGTGTCAACATTTAAGTTGGTGAGTTCATATATAGTTGTTTGAGTAAATGCATGCCATTCGTAAGTTCACGTTTGTTTTCCAGAAAATCCGATATTTTCGTATGAAATGAGATATGAATCGTTGTTGTATAAAGTGTATGTATTTGTCTATTTGAACGAGGAAAATCCTATATTTTCCAAAAAGTGAGGAGCAGTCTTAAATGTCCAAGACTGTAACTTGTAAGTAAATATGTCATACTTAAAATGATGATGTATAGTTTTATTAGTGAACAAAACTATAGGAAGCTTGTATTTTTAACGTAAAGGTAACAGTAATATTACTTTTCCCGTAAAACATAATACCATAATAATTGTCTATCCTGTGAGTTTTCATAACCGTACTATGATGGGTTTGCCAGTAGCGACGTTCTTCAGGCGTCGAAATGTTCTGACACTTGTCACCCCTAACCTGTCGGTCGGGCTGTAGCTAACAGCCAGGGTGCAGGACCATCAGTCTCGTATAGATCTATACACACTTATCACGTTCTCCGGACGGGAGACTCTGGTTATAAAACAGGGCTTTCTAGTGGTACCTTGATAAGTATGAGGAAGATGAATTCCTCACGGATTCTCAATTAAGTCACGTATTCTTGAAATGATTTTTTTATGTCCGAAATGATTGTCCTTTTTACTATGTTGATAAAGGCATAACAATGATTTGTATTTTCTTATTTATACGTAATGTTATAGTTGAAATGGTTACCCTTTTCATGATGTGTTATGCACACATATAAATAAATCATATTATTATTTATAAAAATATTTCATCCCGAGAGGGTAAAGTAGTGTAGTGAGATGTTTTTGCATGCTATTGGTTTCATATGATAGTTATAACAACAACAATGAAATGATAGTAAAATATTGATGTTTCCACACGATTGTAGCCGTGTGTTCACTTGTATTCCCTCTGTAAGGTGTTTAAAAGCATTTAAAAGTGTTGTAATATGGTATAAACTCACTTGGTACAAGCGACGAGATGATGAAAACGATGTTTTGCTCGGGCAACACTTTGACTAGAAAGGAGTCGATTTCTCGGGAATCTCGGGGCTTCAAACTTCTGTCAGAGCTTGGATATGAAACCGGGGTGTCGGGGTAGTCTCGAGAGGGTAGAAGTATGAAATTTGGGAGAGAAAGTTGGGAATGAGCAACCAAAACCCGGAACACTCGCATCCCTTTTATAGTGTTGGAAGAGACCTCGAACGTGAGGTGTTCCTGTGAAGAACGCTTGGCGTTCCCGGAGCGCAGGGCGTTCCCTCGTACCTAGCGCGTTCTGAGCCCCGTGCGTCATTGCTTACAAACTTCGGACTCGACGGGTGATGGGACGGGCTCTGAGCGCAGAACGTTGGCCATTCCCTAGGAATGCAGCGCGTTCTCTCCGGACCAGCCTCGTAGTTTGCGCCCCGATCTTGTAAAATCCGTAACTTTTGGGTACGATCTCCGATTTTGACGTTATTTATATCCACGCGTAGGGGAGAATATACTCTACAACTCTCGTTTAGACTTTGTCGGCGAATTTTGAATTTATTTTTAATAATATATTTTTAAGAGGCCAGGACTGGAAAAGTCCGTTAAAAATCCACAACTTCTTCATTCGACGTCCGTTTTCATCTATCTTTTTACTGTAGTACTACAAATTTCGAGATCTTCATTTCTCGTTTAGGTTACGTCGGCTAAAAATTGCTCGATCTCTATTTCGAGTTTTTAGCTGTCTACTGTCATGTTAGAAACTTAGAAAAATCGTAACTTCCTCATACGAAGTCAGATTTGGACGTTCTTTTTGTGTATGTTTACGGTTTAATGATATCTACAACTTTCATTTAGACACCTAAGTCTAAAAAGTGTTTTATTGAAATTTCGCGTTTTATGCTTAATAATGTTTTACCGGATTTGTTACAGATCTTTAATTAGTCATAACTTCTTCGTTATAACTCAGATTTTAGTGTTCTTTATATTTTTAAAAACCTTGTTACAATATCTACCACTTAGTACATCCATATTGAGATTTTTGAATATTTCGTTGCTGACTCTAATATTATTATCTCATAATAGGTTACAATACTTGACTTGAGACTATTACATTGATTTGAAATATTGGGTTGTTACATCATCCCCCTGTTAAAGGGAATTTCGTCCCGAAATTATTTACAAAATAAGTGTTTATGGGCTAGGGAAGAGATGCAGGTACTTTTGTGCCATTTAATCTTCTTGTTCTCTAGTGAATCCAGATCGTAGCTTGGGTGTTCTAACATACCTTCAATATTTTGTATATGGTTTTGATCGGTAGGGGTCGTGTGGATTGGGCTTACTTGTCTACATTCTCTTGATTCTCCCTATCTATGTTTTCTTATTGGTTCTTTTACGAAGTGTATTTACTTTGACTTTGGCTTTATCGAGTGGATTTACTAAAGTCTCGTTGGCTAGGTATTGTTTTAGATTGGGCGTGGAAGGTGGGATGTATAATATCGAGTTCCTGCGTACGTTGGGGTTTTTAGATCCACGGGCCCATCCCGCCTTGTCTCTAGTTGCTCATGGGTCCAAAACTTCTTCATTATTGCTTCTTTTAAGATCTTTGGGTCGATGAGGGTGTTTTTGGTCACTTGGCCCCTTTGTCTATTGGGAGTTCCTAGATTTAATACAACCTAACAGTGATTTGCTCGTGTGTCTGCATAGTGCTCCGTTCGAAGTGGCACTGGTGTCGGGGGTAGGTATTATTTGTAAGAGGACTCAACCAGTGATGGGTGAGCGTCTTATGCCTTGTCAATATCTATCTCAAAGGCATGATGCATACCTCCTAATGTTTGAATGTATCTCTTATTCCGACTATTCATTTAGGGATAGTAAGCTATATATGCCTCCTTGCGCATACATTTGGTAATGATTGGTTAACTATATTCGTCTAAATCTCTATATCCGAACTTGTAATGCCACATTAGTGGTATAACCGAATAGTCTGTTAGGGATACTTCGAAATGGTTATGGGAGGTATGTTATACTTCGCATAAGTACTTCTGAGTTTTGAAATGGAAATTGATTTGGAAGCTTGTGTCGGGTTTGCCGTTATAGATAGAAAGGGTCACTACAAGAAAAAGACCCTTTTATGACGCGCAAACTACGACACTCGTTGATTAATGTTACGCATAAGAGAGTGACATTAAAAAAGTGTCATCTCTTTAAAAAATTTAAGGATAGTGGACACGCATTATTACGTGCCCTTAAATTAGTGTCCAACAAATAAAATTAAAAACACGGAGGGCACTGTATCTTAAATGCGCGTCCTCTATAAGTGTCGCTTTATAATTTTAGTGAACACGCGTTTAGTAGATAAGGGGGAAAATGAAATCCCCAAAATTTTGAAAACCCGCCTTGTTATTTTCTACCTTTCTTTCTATCTTTCATCTTCGCAATCAATTCTCCCTTCTCCCTCCTCTCCAATCTACTTCTCCGCTACTCCTGACCTTACTTGTTAATCATCTCATCGAAGATCAAGAAATTTCAAACCCTGGTCTCCCTTTGAGAAACAGAGACAAAAAGAGAAGAAACATGAAGAATGCACCTGTCGTTTTTATGACTTATGATGCTTCTCAAAGCTTTTGATAAGAACACCAACTCAGATGCTTCTCAAAGCTTTTGATAAGCACCCTGCCAGCTTTGCATACCAGAACATCACATAATCTTCTGTTTATCCACCTGTGTTTCTTGCAACAGGTGTTTTTTTATCCTCAAAACCTCACTCCATATCTTGATTTGTATGATTTATAGCCCTAATTTCAATTGCTAGATTTTGCAGATGCTCGCTCGCCTTTTTCCTGTCATCCTTCTACCTAGGTACTATTGTTTCTTCCATCGGTCCTTCCGATTGGTCTTCTTCTTCATCACCATCTACTGAAAGACTAATTGACTTTGTCGATTATCGCGTGGAATTCAGTTCCATCCAATTCCCCACCAGGTTTGTCATTTGTTCTCTATAAATCCCCCCTTTAATTTACCATTATTACATCTATATAAATCTCAATTGTTCTCTCTTTTCTCCTCTCTCATCCTAACATCGCCATATCAATATTGAATTGAAATCTTCTACAATTTCTTTTAGGTCTTTATCTCCTTAAACCCAGAAAAAGCCTCTGTTTCTGGGTTCTTTTAGGAAATTTGTACACCTAATGATAAGAATCATTCTCCTGGAAATCCAGATGTATTAAGTGAGAAAATATTGCCCTATTTTTGTCGTTCTGCCATTTTTCATGTTGCTCCAATTGCTAAGTGTGCACCAGTTCATTTATGCAAATTATATATAGGCTTTAGAATCTTACTGGAACATAGAAGACTGCGTTTAGTTGGATTTTCTCAGTTGCTTTATGTGAGTTTTTTTACCAATGCATCATGTAATCTGATTGCATGATAACAATTTTTTTTATCAAATTTCTCCTGTGTCACGCTGGTGCATCTCCTAATTTCAACTACAAATAATAAAATTATGATTAATAAGAGAGAAAAAAAACAACAAAATTCTACAACAATAAATATTGTCAAGAATCGAGAAAGAATACAATGTATACGCTCTTATGCTATTATCCAATAAAGTTAAGTAATTTTTTATCAATTTATGCAACAAAACAAATCTATTACAAATTTATGTGGTCGTTACCAATTTATGCAACAAAAATGGGACTCTTATCAATTAATTAAAAAAAATGAAAAATAAATATAAAAAAAAAAATCAAAAGTACCAGACAACATATTTGAGGTGGTGCTACCTACGAGCCATTGCCGCCACAATTCCACCAAACACAACCCCAATGGTGGTTGTAGCAATGCCTATGCCAATTACACCATCTACATATATATGCAATTTTACCAAAATATAAACCAAAAATACAAATTAAAAATTTGAAATCAAAATCAATAAAAAGAAAATCTATAAAATTAGAAGTTTGACCAACCTTTTTTAAAATGGTCTTCAATTGTTCTTTTAAGATTCAATGCCTGCATCCAGTTGGGTGCAACTTATAGAAATTTATATCAATCGCTAATAGGGTTTAAATACAAAAACTCTAAGGTCCTAAAAATGAAAAAGAAAGTACTATGCCAAAATAGTAAAAAACCAAAAGTACAAAGGTGAAATAATAAAAATTGAAAGAAATTAGACCTCCAAGCAGCGATCAACAAGTTGTCTGCTTTTAGAGTAATCCCCACTTCTATAATATCCAACAACAGTAGATACATCTTCTCTTGTTTGTAATGGGCTGTTTGTATCAACCAATGAAGCTGAAACAACCAATAAAAATTAAAATCGATTATATTAACCTAACCTACATATGAATGTTATTACTACATTGTACTTTCAGTATTTCTCTTATCAGCACATTTGGTTTAAATCTACTCAATTTTAGCATTGTACTTTTAGGTTTTTTCTTATTAAGATATTGTACTTTAAAATTTTCACCCAATTATAGCAATGAGTGAGAATTGCTTTCTATTGCGATGACATATACTATGACCCAGATATTGGTGTATCACCAGTGAATTTTCGTGATGTTTTGCTGCATAGTCAGGCTCTTGAAGGCATAACAATGTCTATGGTAAGTAATCCTTAGAAAAGTCTTCTCTAGTATTTGTAATTAATATTCATTTTTAAATAGTAAGGCACCTAAAGTCATTTCATGTGAATTTTAATCTTTTTTTTTTGTCTTTAGTTCATGATGCATTCTTTGAGTACTATATCAGTTGATTATTTTTGCCGATTCATGGATGTAGGCTGTGTCTTACTGGAGGGGAGGAAGTCCATGATATAATTGTGAACAGGATCCTAGATTTATCAAAAGCTTTCTCCCTTTATGATGATGAAGTGCTGGTAAGGTTGTTACTTAGTCACTTCAAATTTTGCTTTATACACTCACTTGTGAAGATGTCTTGTCACTTATGATGGTTAAATTAATTATAATCAGGAACAGGGAACCACTATCATGGCTATAAACTGTCAAATCGAAAACAATGTGAAACCTTTAGATGCTCTGCAAGCTTCATAACAGCGGATTGGACGATTCCAGAATTGGGAGAGACGGAATCGGGAAGTTCTGGTAAGCACACAGGGACATAATGGTCATTTTCTTCTCGACGCCGGAAACATGTAAGAACAGATCGACAGAATATAAATTTGTGAAATAAATAAAATCAGTAACAAGATTCAGAGTCTAAATGCAACATGCTCTCATTTTCTTGTATATTTTTATAGAAGTGTAAAATAACTTACTTTTACCATTTTATCGATATGCACAATGAACACTTACTTTTATTCATTTAGCCTCTGAACTATTATTATAATAATCATAAAAAACATAGCTAAATCGATAAAATGGTGTTTTATGTATGTTAACATTTTTTGAAAAAATTATTAAATGATAATAGTTTTGTTATTGTGATTTAGAAGACAAATTACCTGAGAATAATCCTTCGCAACAAAGGTTCAGAGAGAACTTGGGCCCACACTAGATCTTGGGTAGTTGTAGTACAAAGTATTGTTTCCCACTCTGCAAAGGCACCTGAAATAATACTTTCCACATCTTCCATCAAATCTTGGAAGCATACAAAGTGACAAACAGATATCAGAAACAAATCTTGGAGTTAAACTATGTAAATAGTACCATCATCAGTGAAGCGTTTGTGCTGCAGTTTTGGGTTTGAAAAGTTACTCTAGTTATATGTGTTGTAGGCTATGGTAATCAGCCAGGTGACATGGTATGCTTATCATCTTTCCCCATTATCACAACTTTTTTTAGTGTTTTGTTTTGAATTACAGTTGAAGGTTATTTTAGACATTTGAGTAATAATATAATATTGTTCAGGCTTTCTGGGACTATGTTGAGAAAAAACAACTTGGAGCCAATAAAGCTGAATGGTCGGTAACAAGCGAATGGTCTCCTGGTGGACTTTATTTCATGATTGCCACAACAGCTCCAAGGCGACAAATTGACAATGGGTATTATTATTATTATTATTTTTTATAACATTATTTATAATTTAAAAAAATCAATTTGCTAATAAAATCTTTCATTACAATTTGTTAACAATCTTAGATTTTAGTCTTTAACAATTTCTATAGGGGCCCAACGGGTTAACTTTTCACAGAATCTAATAACATTGCAATATTGGTCAAAATTCAATAGAACTTTTAAGAATATCAAGGTGCTCTTACATTTAATTTTGTTGAAGTCATATGACATTTCTTGTTGCAGGTTATAAAAGAATTTGTTTCCCCCATTCGACTTTGTTGTAGGGTGGAGTCACTTCTACTTAAAAAGAAGTTGTTGAACGGTGGGGATACACCAAATGATCATGCTTGTAAAGTAAGATTTTCCCTAATTTCCATTTTGTAAGCTTTTGTTATCAGTTACTGTAAGGTTAGGAACAAACTTGAAGTCCCTATCTTTATGCTTTATGTTTTAGTTATGAATAAGCTAAAGAAAGGCATACAGAGGGGAAAAGATTTGAAGATGAATTACACCTTAAGTTGAGATGGAAAAAACATGATATAGATAGTATCTTTTTGTTTTCCAATTTAGAAAAATGTGTAGAAATTGCTTCAAGGGATGGTATTTAGTGTAACCTGGATGTTTATACTACTCTCTAGAACATTAAACAGTTAAGTTAATTTTTTTTGTTTAATGATTATGCAGATTCATAAACTAAAAGTTCTTTCTGAATCTCTTCTAGGCTCAGCATCTAATTCTGAAAAGCGTGTATCGGATCATCGGTAATTAGTTATCTCACTTCTTTTCTCTTTGTATTTATTTATTTATACAGTCAACACACTCCTGATGTTAACTTGTGAAAGTTCATCAACTTATATTTTTTTTGTTTTCATTTTTTCTCATAAAAACTAACATTACCTTATAACATTTCCAACCGCTTAAAATAAAAGAGACAATGTCTTATGATTGCCTTTACTATTTTGAGATAAAAGGTTTTGTTGGATTACGCTTAAATCATTAGATGTGTTGTATAGTCAGGTGATGTTTCTTGTTGACTTAAGGGACACATAATACGGACAGGACTCAATCATCCAGTGAGCTGTAAATGAATTTTGTTTGGACTTAATAGAGAGAAAATCAGCAAAATGAAGCTTTCCTCATACAAATTTCCCCTCATATATTTCGTCCTCCTTTCCTCTCCTGAAGTGAAAAACTTTAAACATCATTTATCCGGTCTGGACACACACAATTGATGGGAAAATAAGAAACTAGTTGCTTCTTTATCCTTTTTCTATTTTGGTTATTTTTAGTGGTCAATTTCATTCCCTTATTGTGTGTCTAGTCAACACTACAGTAGAGAACGCTTATAATAATAAATTTAATATTTTTGTCCATGTTTCTTATTGTGTGATCTGTATAAGTTGTTCATGACGTGATATTAGTTTTTACTTACATGGTCACAAGAATATTAATTTTTTATTGTGTGATCTGTATAAGTTGTCCATGTTCCTTATTAGCATATTAATTTTTTAACTTTTATTTGATCAGGTCACAAGAATTATCAAAGCAGGGGTTCATTAGTCTTAAAGATTTATGAAAGGCAAGATGCAACACTACTTAGTTGAAATTTGATGTTTATCATCTTTTTAGTTTGTATAGCATTACATTGCAGAAGGTGTCCCTCAATAGCTATGTAGTATTAGGTTATATAGTTAGGAAAAACCTCTTAATAACAATGTACAATTAGATCCCCTTCATATCAATGTATTACAATTTTTTGACATGATGTTATTGGATGAAATTGATTGTTTTGGTATATATTTGTTTACATATTTTGTATTATGCATACATAAATATCGTAAAGACGCTTTGTAAATGCATATCGTAAATGGTTACTGAAGTTTATGACACGCAAATGTGTGTCATCTTCATTTATGATAAGGGGTTCCTTGATACGCATTGTGTGTCATAAACACGTGCGTCGTAAGGATACAACACGCAAATGCGTGTCGTCTTCCTTTATGAGAGGGCCTTCCTTGATACGCATTGCGTGTCATAACTGCATGTCGTAAATGCGTGTCATAAATGCGCGTCGTAAATAGACGACGCGCAAATGCACGTCGTCTCTCTTTATGATAGGGCCTTCCTTGACACGCATTTGCGTGTCGTCTGAGCATTTTACGACACGCATTGCCCGTCGTAAAAGGCTGTTTTTCTAGTAGTGGGTTTTGCTAGATGTTCGATTAGGGTGAAGGGTCTTTTCGTAACACAGGAAATTTATATGGTGAGGACCAAGTCAATCCATGTCGAATAATAACACCGGAATTTCTTAGTGAAACATGTGTTAAGTTGATCAGATAGAAACGTTTGTTAGTAGGATAGTCTTTTCTGTGAATGCTCTCTAGTGCTTTCTATTTGAACTTTATGGTGTTTTCAGTTTTATTATCAATGTTACTGCTGCAAATGATTCGTACTGCAATATGCGAGTATTAGCAGTAAGAGTGTTTCCGACAACTTGTGATGATATTTCATGTTATGCCCCTAATAGAGGCACACAAAGGATCATTATAGCTCATCTACAAGGATCCTTAGTGAGAGTCGTAATTTTGTTCGAATAAAAGGGTAACTTAAAATTAATGGGCAACAATATTAGTGAAAATCGATGTAAAGTTATTGTTGTTTGGAACATACAAAAATTCTTAGTAGCGTTCCTTGTTGTTTCTTTCTGTCTTGTTTCTTAAACTCTTCCTACTCCTCCGTTATTCCTCCATGTTGGATAATCTCGCTTGAAATGTCTTGTTTCACCACATGTATAGCAAGTTTTCTTAGTTCCGGCATTGGCGGTTGCGGTGATGTATTGGACCGGAGTCCTACCGTGAGTCGTAATTTTGTTCGAATGAAAGGGTAACTTAAAATTAATGGGCAACAATATTAGTGAAAATCAATGTAAAGTTATTGTTGTTTGGAACATACAAAAATTCTTAGTAGTGTTCCTTGTTGTTTCTTTCTATCTTGTTTCTTAAACTCTTCCTACTCCTCCGTTATTCCTCCATGTTGGACAATCTCACTTGAAATGTCTTGTTTCACCACATGTATAGCAAGTTTTCTTAGTTCCGGCATTGGCGGTTGTGGTGATATATTGGACCGGAGTCCTACCGTGGCTGACGGCGTGCCCCTTCTTGTTGCAATTATCACAATACATCTCCCAGCAGACTCCATTGTGATGGTAGTTGCACTTGTTGCAGTGTGGAAGGTTTCCACAATATGGTGTTGTCGGTATGGAGGTAGTAGGGTAAGTGGGGGTATGGACTGTTATTGTTGGTTGCTTCTTACCGTTTCTTTGAGTCGGCTTGCCCCTCCTCTTGCTCCAGGGTTTTCGTTTCATGTTCTTAGGTTTGTATCTTGGGGTATTCTTGCAGGTAGTCACTTGTGGGTGCCTTTGATTGTTATTATGATTAGGATTGTTGACACTGTTTCCTCCTCTGGTTGTGTCGATAGTGTTTTTGTATGCCATAATGGCTGCCACAGCGGCTATAACCGTAGCTTGTAAAGTGGTGGTGTCCAATCGTAGAAATGGTGTCGTGTTGGTAGGTTGATCACTTACATAAGAAGACATGACTCTGTTACAAGTTATGAAATAAGCCCATAAGTAATGGTGGTCGTTTCTAGTTGTATTTTATCTATTTATATACACCTATAAATTTTGTGTTCTACTATACGGTTCTTATTGTTTCGGCCAACATCCTCGTGATGTCTTTAAAGTAGAAGTAGGTATGGTAAAAGTGTTTAAGTTGTCAAAACAGAATATCCGTGTGAAAATCATAAGACAGCTCGGTTTCTATAAGTTCTGAAATGGCATATCTCACTCGACTTACTCTTACTAGTCGTGATGAAAGATATGATAAACTTTAACATATAGAATGAGTAGTGTAATCACTAACTCATTAGGTTGTATTATTTTAATAGATATTAGAGTGACATATAAAGTGTCCTGCTACTCCGCATGTCTCACAGATGGTTTTCTTTGTTCTCCGTCATTGTTATGGTTGCCCTAACTTAGGTTGTGTAGATTTGTTATTCTATGGTGACTATCTCCTTCTCTAAAGGGTGTAGGTGATAGAGGAGTTGGATTTCTCGGCGGATTGAGTCATGTTTTATTTGCGAGATGGAATTTTTCAGCTATAGTGTTAAAGATGAAACGGTGGTAAGACTTCGATAGAGTTGCCAAGTTCAATAACATTGAACTACAGTAGATTAGTTTGACAAGGATAGTGTACTAAGTTGTTATAAAAGTTTACGGCATGAACTGTGTACATAGATAAAGTACGAATCGATAGTGATGATCTTTAAAGGAAACAAGAGATATGTCATAATAGTTGGTACGGAAATTAGATAGAATTTAGAAAATTTAACCTTGGAGTAGGTCTACAATATACCACACAGGGAAAACTTAACAGCATAGAGATCTAGTGAAGCAGTACTTGCTAGATAGGAATATTTGTATGAAAAGTGTACTACTTATAGTATATATGAAGGTTATTCCTTAAACCAAAAGAAGGAGTGAGTAGAGTGTCCTATACTTGCGACGGGAGCTGCTCGGATGAGCCTTTGGTTTCGCTAACTGACTCTCCATCTCGAGCATACGCCTTTCATACATTGTCTGGCGTGCTCGAAGTTCTCTGAATTCAGCTTGAGTTGTAGTTAGCTCTCACTGCAGAGCTTCATTGTGATTTATGGTTCTTCTATGAGCTGATTCTAACTGTCGGATGCGAACTGTATTGACTTTGGTGTTTACATCATTCTCCACGATTCGTTGGATAGTTGTCCTTCCTTGCTCATCATTGCGAGCAACACGACGAACCAGTATAGGAAGGACCCTGTCTGCTGAGCCTCCCCCGATCAGATTGTAGAAACTTCAGTCTCCATTATACGGAGAGGGTTGACCCTATTCGCGACTCCACCTATTCAGGTTCATTGCCCACAGAGGTGTCGAGCCTTGAAATCCCAGTCGATGATTAG
This sequence comes from Lactuca sativa, assembly GCF_002870075.4. Taxonomy (NCBI): domain Eukaryota; kingdom Viridiplantae; phylum Streptophyta; class Magnoliopsida; order Asterales; family Asteraceae; genus Lactuca; species Lactuca sativa. Next base: position 117,725,378 of record NC_056623.2, on the reverse strand, counting down.
GATTTTGGATCGGGACCACTAAGGGTAGGTTATTGCCTTCGGGTTCTGAGTCTGAGTCTTCTTGCATTCCTTCCTTGAATTCTTCTTCTTCATTGATTGGTTCCTCTTCTTCTTCTACAATTTCCTCTGGATCCTTTTCCGGATCATCTTATATCCATCCTCTATTGCCTTGGTTCGGGTAGTAGGGGTCCCCTGGTGGATGGAATCCGGCCAATGTGTCTGTGCAAGAATAGGGATATGAGAATTGTCTAAAAACTAAAGCATGTAAATTTGAACATGTAGGTTAAACTGTTGCATTTACAAAATACTCCTATAGTATTCTAAATGTTATGTTTTATTCTAAAGTTTATATGTTTGGTAAGTTTTAGACTCATCGTCCACTGTAGCTATCCCTTGACATATGTTGGTCGGCTCTCGGATAAATATAGTTGATTAGGTTATATTCATCCCAGTTCCGATTACCTGTTCCAAGGCATACCTGTAGTGCACAACATATCTATAATACTTCTATAATGTTTTCCTTAATCTACTGACCCTGTTATGTAATGTATGCATGTTTACTTTTATAAACAAAAATTATTCTAAAAACTATATCTCTTAATCAAAGTGTTTTTGCCCAGTTGTGTTTATAGTTGTCTATCAAAAATGGTTTTGATATACTTAGTTCACTATAAACAATGCTCTGATACCAATCTGTCACACCCCCAAACCAGAATGGCGAAAATATTCGGCGGCGGAGGACGTCATGTACAGTATCATAACAATTGAATAGTAAAGAAAGTACACACCACCATAATATATATTTAAAAAGTTTACATGATTGTATGTATTACATGTTTAAAAGTAAAATACAATATGATGTTCCAAAAGATGTTACTAACGCCATAGCGTTAATCCCCAAAAGTTATTGCTAACTTGGTTTAGCGGTTCCCTGAGAATACAAGTTATTTCAAAGAAAAATTGTCAACATTTAAGTTAGTGAGTTCATATGTAGTTGTTTGAGTAAATGCATGTCATTCGTAAGTTCACGTTTGTTTTCCAGAAAATCCGATATTTTGTTATGAAATGAGTTATGAATCGTTGTTGTATAAAGTGTATGTATTTGAACCATGAAAATCCTATATTTTCCAAAAAGTGAGGAACAGTCCTAAATGTCAAAGACTGTAACTTGTAAGTAAATATCTCATACTTAAAATGAGGATGTATAGTTTTATTAGTGAACAAAACTATAGGAAGCTTGTATTTTTAACGTAAAAGTAACTGTAATATTACTTTTCCCGTAAAACATAATACCATAATAATTGTCTATCCTGTGAGTTTTCATAACCGTACTATGATGGGTTAGCCTGTAGCGACGTTCTTCAGGCGTCGAAATGTTATGACACTTGTCACCCCTAACCTGCCGGCCGGGCTGTAGCTAACAGCCAGAGTGTAGGATCATCAGTCCCGTATAGATCTATACACACTTATCATGTTCTCCGGATGGGAGACTCTAGTTATAAAACAGGGCTTTCTAGTGGTACCTTGATAAGTATGAGGAAGACGAATGCCTCACGGATTCTCAATTAAGTCACATATTCTTGAAATGATTTTTTTATGTCCGAAATGATTGTCCTTTTTACTATGTTGATAAAGTCATAACAATGATTTGTATTTTCTTATGTATACGTAATGTTATAGTTGAAATGGTTACCCTTTTCATGATGTGTTATGCACACATATAAATAAAGCATATTATTATTTATAAAATTATTTCACCCCTAGAGGGTAAAGTAGTGTAATGAGATGTTTTTTCATGCTACTGGTTTCATATGATAGTTATAACAACAACAATAAAATGATAGTAAAATTGATGTTTCCACACGATTGTAGCCGTGTGTTCACTTGTATTCCCCCCGTAAGGTGTTTAAAAGCATTTAAAAGTGTAGTAATAGGGTATGAACTCACTTGGTAGAAGTGACGAGATGATGAAAACGATGTTTTGCTCGGGCAGCACTTTGACTGGAAAGGAGTCCATTTCTCGGGAATCTCGGGGCTTCGAACTTCCGTCAGAGCTTTGATATGAAACCGGGGTGTCGAGTTAGTCTCGAGAGGGTAGAAGTATGAAATTTGGGAGAGAAATTTGGGAATGAGCAACCAAAACCCGGAACCCTCACATCCATTTTATAGTGCTGGAAGAGACCTCGAACGCGGAGCGTTCCTATGGATAACGTTGGGTGTTCCCGGAGCGCAGGGCCTTCCCTCGTACACAGCACGTTCAATGCCTCGTGTGTCATTGCTTACGAACTTCGGACCCGACGGGTTATTGGACTAGCTCTGAGGGCAGAACGTTGGGCGTTCCCTAGGAACGCAGCGCGTTCCCTCCAGACCAGCCTCGTTTCTACCCCGATCTTGTAAAATCCGTAACTTTTGCGTACAAGCTCCGATTTTGACGTTCTTTATATCCACGCATAGGTGAGAAAATACTCTACAACTCTCGTTTAGACTTCGTCGGCTAATTTTTTACTTTATTTTTAATATTATATTTTTAACAGGCCAGGACTGGAAAAGTCCGTTAAAAATCCATAACTTCTTCATTCGACGTCCGTTTTCGTCTTTCTTTTTATTGTAGTACTACAAATGTCGAGATCTTCATTTCTCGTTTATGTTACGTCGGCTAAAAATCGCTCGATCTCTATTTCGAGTTTTTAGCTGTCTAGTGCCATGTCAGAAACTTAGAAAAATCATAACTTCCTCATACAAAGTCGGATTTGGACGTTCTTTTTGTGTATGTTTACGGTTTAATGATAGTTACGACTTTCATTTAGACAACTAATGCTAAAAAGTGTTTTATTGAAATTTTGTGTTTTATGCTTAATAGTGTTTTACCGGATTTGTTGCAGATCTTTGATTGGTCATATCTTCTTCGTTATAACTCAGATTTTAGTGTTCTTTATATTTTTGAAAACCTTGTTACAATATCTACCACTTAGTACAACCATATTGAGATTTTTGAACATTTCATTTCTGACTCTATTATTATTATCTCATAATAGGTTACAATACTTGACTTTAGACTATTACATTGATTTGAAATATCAGGTTGTTACAATTTCCCCCTTCGTTCCTCTCTTCATGTTTGATGGCTGGTATGTCTTGCTCCTGCCGGTGGCCATTGGCCATTGTTGTGTTTTATGCTTATATGTGGGTTATTTGGCTAAAAACCTGCTGCCACCACCTCATGGTGGTGGCTGCCACCGTTTCACCACCAGCAGCCATCGTATGGTGGTGGTTGTTGTCACACCCCAAAACCGGAACGGCGGAAACATTCGGGGGTGGAGGACGTCATGTACAATATCACAACAAAGCATAGTAGTAAACAAGCAACAACATCATCCATTGCATTAATAATGTAACTTAATACTAGTGTGTTCTGTGAAGTTCATAAGACACCAAAAATGTAAATCAAAATAAGAGATGAGTCTTGAACCAGCTCCATCTTCTCAAAACCTGGCATCTGTACTTGTCTACTGATGACCTGAGAATACAAGTTATTTTGAAAGAGTTTATCAACTTTAAAGATGGTGAGTTCATAAGCATTTTAGTGTCGTTGTTTGTATGAAAATGTTTGTAAGTGTCTGATGTATAAGTTTGTAAATGTTTGTAGTAAATGTTTGTATCTTCCTAGAAAATCCTATATTTTCTACTAAACGTAGCCTTCTACCAAGGCATCAAATGTTATGTATGTTTGTTTCTTGTATGAGTGTGTATTTTTCCCACGTGTGACTATCATTAACCAAAAATATAGTTTTTACATTACTCTTTATGTGAGAAGATCACAATGTGAATGTAATGGGGAAATAATAAAGTATTGTAGTAACTACTGTTGTACTATCTACCTTAATCCGGTCATTAATTAAGATATAATGTGAAATGGTTGCACCCGTAGACTTGCAAGTCACACTGTAGTGATCAGCAAGGTATAGGATAGTCAATCCAGTATAGATCTATACACAAATTCACGCTCTCCCTCCAGGAGACTCTGGATACAAATCGAGCCATGACAGCGATGCCATGCCCTGAACAATGGTTCACATTTATGTTATAGTATTCTTGTATATGTATTGTATGTACTAGTGTAATCTATGTTCTCTCTGTCTAGTATGTAGTATGTTCTCTATGTTTCTCATCATAGTATGCTCTCTTGTATAGAGTAGTGTATTGTATGTATTGTTTCTCGTTATAGTATTCTCTATCTATTTCTCGTTATAGGATTCTCTATCTGTTTCTCATATAGTAAGTATTGACTCATGTACGAACTGACTCTTTGTACGTTTCATTGTACTAGAAGTAATGAGTAATATCTTCCTAAACTATACCTATTATAGTTTACTAGTAGAATTGTTTGTATAACTGAATGTATTGAACTGAGATAAAAGCCTGTATGCCTTATACATATATACATAATATATAACTAAGGATCAAATGATACTCGGACAAACAACAGGGTACTCTAAGTCCACAACCAAACAAGGAACAGGAAGTAAAGTGTGTTATCAGTCCTAAGTCCTTCAAACCTCACTTATATAACTATATATCTATTAGACATGGTTTTGACAATATATATTATTTTACAAAGAAGTTTTGTAAAACCTTTTTGAAGAGATTGATAATAAACTTTGATGACTTGATGTCATTCTACGAAACGATTTAAAAGCAGTTTGGCATATAAGAACAAGTTTGATAAAGACTTTAACATGTAAAACAAGTTTAATAAACAGTTTGAAGTAGTTTGATTGATAAAACAGCTGAAAGTATGGAAAATCCATCTGTTTGATAGTTATTAATCACATGTGATTGATTTAATAACTATAATGTTTCAACTTGTATCCCCCCCCCCCCCCATAAAAGCATTTAAAATCATTTAAAAGGTTGATTAAGGGGTATGAACTCACCTGTAGTGAGTGATAAGGAAGTATGTTTGGAAAAGGATGTAGAGTGTCAGGTGAAACCTTAAGCACACAAAGATCCTAATAAACATATAATGACATGTATGTGTATTTGATTAGAGTATAAACAACTAATTATAAGGGATAACACCCTACTAGACTTGGAAACTCTTAGATTGAAAGGATACAATCACATATGATTGCATAACTAGGGTGTATGGCCAACCTAAAGAGTTTACGGTCCAAACGGCATGACCATAGGAGTTTACAGTCCAAATGGTTCACGATGCTATGGAGTTTACGGTCATTGGAGTTTACGGTCCAAGTGTTCACGGTCTAATGACCTTACGGTCATGGAGATCACGGTCTAAGGATATCTGACCGTAAACTCACCAAATCTTTCACAAACGATGTTTTTCAAGGGCTTTATTCAAAGGCATTGGATTCTAGGGACCATGCTTAGCCTTAGGAAGGTTAAAGGCTATAAGAACACCCTTTATAAGGGTTTACGGTCTAAGGAGATGCACTAGACCGTAAACAACTTTTGATCTTGGAAAAATGATGTTTTCAAGGCCTAAATCTAATATCAGAACTAGATAACAAGTATAGGCGGATGATACTTATGATTTGAAGGCAAAGAAAGGTGTTTTCGGTCCAAAACACAACCGTGTTCTTGGTGTTCTTGAGGATCTTGAAGATCAAGACTCAAAACATGAAATCCATGGATGAATCAAGATGAAACATGGATTTAGGAAAGATCTAACACACAAAGAAGGAATCACTTACTTGACCTTGAAGATTTGGAAGGAAAAGTTTATGATACTTGAGAGAGTTTTCGAGATTCTAGGCTTTTAAAGGAAGAAATGATCATAATATATACATATAGGGGGAGTTTACGGTCACCAAGACTGTAAGCTCCAACCTTCCTGACCGTAAACTCCTTTTGAGGAGTTTTACGGTTTGGTAGATGGTTTGGAACTTTAATTGATAAATCCAAACATTGATTCCTTTGATGCACTTGGCTCAGAATACTTAGAATAGACCCTAAACAGTGTTAAAAGATAGCAACACAAGTCTAACTTTGATAGATTTGAACGTTTATACAAGCTAGAAATTTTGGGTTGTCACGGTTGTGCATGTTGGATGAGTTATGTGAATGTTTTTAGTAGAAAATATGGCTACTTTAAGCTTTGTGGCGGAAGGATTGAGGAAAAACCCGCCACCACCGCCGTGAGGCGGTGGTTGCCGCCGCCGACCACCACTGGCCGAGGTGGCAGTGGGTGGTGTCCGGCCTAGTAGAACCCTAATGGATCTAGAACCCTAATGTTGGACTTGATTGGTTCGTTATTGGGCTAAAAACCCTAATTAGGGTTTAGAAAACCCTAATTATGAATTTGTTGGATTGGGCCTATTAGGCCCACGTTTGGACCAGTGTACTGAAGTTATGACTCATGTCGATTCCATTGTATGATGACTTAGTGGAATAATGGACTTAGTGGGTTAAGTCCTTAATGGGTTGAGTGAGAACACTTAACCCTAATCATCATTTCATGTGAAAACCCTAATGTCACACCCCCAAACCTGAACGGCAGAAACATTCGGGGGCGGATGACTTCATGTGGTAACGTAACAATTGAATACATAGTAAAGAAAGCAATACAACCATCATATATATAATTGAAAGTTTACATTTGTCAAAAAGTTACATGTTCAAAACCAATTACAATATGATGTCAAAATATGAGATTAAACTGGCGCCGCAGCATCCCTTCATCAAAAGCATAAAGATACCTGAAATTACTGATTCCCTGGGACAAACAAGTAATTTTGAAAGAGTAGATCAGCATTTAAGCTGGTGAGTTTCATAAGTATTTAAATGACAATGTTTGTATGAAATGAAATGTTTTGTCCTTGGTTGTGTTGTGTTTAGAAAATCCTATATTTTCTACTAGTATAAAAGTAGCCTTCTCTCAAGACCAATGTTTGTTTCTAAAATGTATGTAAGTGTAAAATAACCAATGTGTTTGAAAACCTTGTAAATCAATGCATTTTGAATACCCCATGTGAGTTTTATAACCATACAATTGACTCGGAATGCCTATACACAACGTTCTTCAGGCTTTGGAATGTTATGACGTTTGTCACCCCAAATGGTGGACTGTAGCTAACAGTCAGGGCACGGGTTGTCAAGCCCATATAGATCTATACACAAACACCATGCTCCCCCTCCAAGGGATTCTGGTATATAATACAGGACTTGAAATGTGTACTCGAACGTACGTGAAATTAATGTCTCACAAAACCGTGGTATAAAAACAGATTTACGTGTTAAAATGTTTGTTTGTTCTTGCATATGAAAGTGACTTCTTGAAAATCATGTTTCTAGTATGTAAAAGTTAGCAATATCCTCGTAAAACTATACCTATTATAGTTTTCTAAAAGTGTGACTTGTTTGTTTAGAAAAATGCCTAGAAAAGGAATCACATTTTATAATTGTATAGATTTTTGTAGAGCCTAAGATAGACAAGTATACATATAATCTAAGAAAATGTTTAGTTTATACATGCATTACAACAATTTATATTTTTAAAGATAGGATTCCATTGTAATATATTTTGTATACAAGAGTTCCCTATAAAGTTTATAAATCACATATGATTCTACTTAATAAAAGTGTATAAAAATCTTTATATATAACACTCGATAGTAGTCGTGTGTTTTACTTGTATTTCCCCCCCCCCCCCCCTTAGAAAGCATATAAAAGCATTTGGAATAATTAAAAAGGGTTAATAAAGGGGTATGAACTCACTTAAAAGTTTGAAGATAGCGAGATGGAAAACCGGGCAGAGTTTCGTCTCGAGAAACGGATTTTTCTCGGGATTCTTGGGAATCTCGGGAGTAAAATCGACCCTCGGGACTTGAGCAAAAAGACCAAAGCTTCGGGGTAGTGCGGGCACGAAAAACGAGGCAAAACGCAAGAAAATAGAGAGAGAATGAGCAAAATTTCCGGGAACCCTCGTATTTCTATTTATAGAGGGCTGAACCGCCTCGGTACGCAGCGCGTACGCGTACGTCATGCATGACCGAGTCCTCGACTGCCTCGGCTTCGGATGGGACGGAAAGGGGATAGCTTCGCATAGGGGCGACGTGGATGGACCGAGACCAAGGCCCTCGCGTACGCGGGGCGTACGAGGTTACGCGGCGCGTAACTCGGATGAGGACGCTGACTCCTCCTTCGGATATTACCGGATTTTGAATTAAATTTATATATAATTTATTTAATAAACTTCAAAAAATCATATCTTCTTCATACGAACTCCGTTTTCGATGGTCTTTATATCCACGCGTAGGTGAGACTACGCTCTACAACTTTCGTTAAGACTCCGTTGGCAAATTCCGAAATTATTTTTATTATTTATTTATAAAATGACGTGATTAAGGAATTTCTTTAAAAATTCATAACTTCTTTATCTGGCGTCGGTTTTTCCCAGACTTTTCACCGCTGAAATACCATTGTCGAGACCTTCGATTCTCGTTTAGGTCATTCCGGCCAAAAGTCGCTCGATCTCCGATTCGAGTTTTTAGCTGTCTGCTGCTAAGCCGAACTTGGAAAAATCTTAACTTCAATATACGAAGCCGGATTTGGGCATTCTTTTTACGTACGATCCCGGTTTAATGATATTAAACATAGTAGGCAGTTAAATAGAAACTTTTTGGACATTATATTATCAAAGTTAATTTCTTTAACTCAAAAGTGGTTACAATACTTGACTTATTAGGCCATTACAAAGAGTTGAAATATCGGGTTGTCACACCTAATTTGTTGGGTTTGGAGTTGGGCCTCCTGCTGGGCCTAGATGTTTTGGGCTATTGATGGACCATCTAAGAACAAGTATAAGGACTAGAGTATTGGACTGGGCTTTAGGATAAGGCCCATTGGGCAGGCTTGGTCCTAATTGAGAAAATTGGGCCATAGATGGGTCATGCTTGGGCCTTGAAGATTATGAGGTATTGGACTATTGGATTGCCAAGCGTTGGGATCAAAATAAAGGGTTGGGCCTTTAGATTGGACCTTGGGCTTGAATCAAGCTATGTTAGGGGTAAATTAGTCTTTTACCCAAGCAAGGACTCATGGATATTTATTTGGGATCCAACTATTAATTGGGATTATTTAGATGATGACAGCTTGGTGATCTGTCAGCCAGCAGCCCGGGATTTATTCGTGGGACTTCAGCAGTCTGTGGTGAGTTTCCTTCAGTAGGAACGCGTCTAACGCACCAAGTCCGACCCGTATATGTGATATATTAGTAGCTGAGTGTGGGTGGGGCCCGTATCTCATTATTATCAGAGCATAGATATCAGTCAGTTCGTTAGATTGCTATACTTGTTGTCTGTGTGATACTTATATGTGCTTGTTTATGCATGTGAGTGTGGGCGGGGCCCGAATCCCGTAGTATTATTTGAGTGTATATATATATATATATATATATATATATGTGTGTGTGTGTGTGTGTGTATATATATATATATATATATATATATATATATATATATAAGATATACTTGTTGTCTGTGTGATACTTGTATGCATGTTAATTGTGGAGTGTGGGCGAGGCCCGAATCTCATAGACAACGGAGTGTGGGCGTGGCCCGAATGTCGTAGACAGCAGAGTATGGCGGGGCCCGTATCTCCTAGATAGCGGAGTGTGGGTGAGGCCCGGATCTCCTAGATAGCGGAGTGTCGGCGGGGCCCGTATCTCCTAGTTGCATGTTATGTGTATGGTATGTGGTAGTTTGGGGAGACTCACTAAGATTCGTGCTTACAGTTTTCAGTTTTGGTTTCAAGTACTTCAGTTTTCAAAGGAGGAGCTCGGGATGATTGCAATGCACACACTATTTGTTTAGCCTGGGATGTTTATACTCTTATATATTTGACAGTTCCTATGATATTTTGAGATACATGATTTATGATTTTTATATGTTGAAAGATAATTATGGTTTTATTAATGGTTTAAAACGAAATTTCTAGACTGTATGTTTGGGATGTTACAGATAAAATATCTAGGTGATTTTTTTTTGGTCTTTGCTAGTTCTAAGCTAACCTTTTAATATGTAAAATCATTTGCTGCTAAAAAAAGTCAGATTTTCTAAGTTTTAAAGGGCCTCATTTTCTATATTTTCCCTATGCCTCAATTTGACTTGGACTGGCCCAGGAAAATTATGAAACTAAGATTATATTTTTGTTCATAATATGTTTTTTTATATAATAATTTCTTTGATCGGAAGATATGTACATGTGATTGGGTATAGCCTAGAAAATCACATTTTAATTTGTATAAGGAAAACATACTTTAGAAATTGACCAAGTTACAATGTTTGAATTTGATGTTTCTGTTTATGCCAATTCAATTTAATTGTAATGTTTATCGAACTTCTTTGTTGAATTTAATGTTTCTCGTACATATAACAACATATTGTTGATTTTGATTTTATAGGGCCAATATCAAAGAACCATATGAGCCTCCATAGAGGTTTGTTTCTTGGAACAAAGTCAATTGATAAATCTATTGCACAACATGTTTTAATCAAGGAGTCACGACACATTGTAATATAACAAAGATCACATAGATCATTTATGCTAAAAATTACTGTATTAAAAACTAAAGTATTGTAATATAAATATTAAATATTTTTATTTAATACTTTTGGTTCAAAGACTCTAAAAATGAATCTAACTAAGAATTTTAATAAAAAAATCCTCCTAAGACAATGTCACCAATTAATCTGATATTTTTATTATTTGTTCGTTCACGTTTAAAGCATGTCATAATCTACTTATATATAAGGAATAATGACTTAAAAACATAATATATTTTTTGATTTGTACACATTTTGTCACTTAGTTTTTTTCGTCCACATTTACCCCCTTCAACTTGTTAAACTATACACATTAAGTCCTTATGACCGGTTACTCCAGGTTAGTCAGGAAAAATGACTTAATAGGGTAATATATTTCTTATTTTGTACATATTTTGTCCTTATTATTTTTGTACACATTTAGTCCTTAATATTTTTTTTCAAAATAAGTCCTTTTTGTTTTTATACTCATTCAATGCTTATGAATGATTTCTTTAGGTTTTCCTCGCGGCATCTTACGTGAGACAATTATTGATAAGGTGTTTGAGGTTGTTGATGCTTATGTCCATCACGATCTTGACTGCTTGGTTAAATAGGTCTTGTGATTTGATTTAGGTCTTGTGTTCTAAACTTCGTAACTTCTTCATACGATATCAAATTTTAACGATCTTTATATGCATGTGATCGTTTTTTGAGTCTACTACAACTTTCGTTAAGATTACTCCCATTAAAATGTAATATATTTTTCCTTATTTTTCTAGTTCTTAATTTTGCAAGGATTCATTGATTCTGTGATCTTTATGGATTTTGGTTTTTATATTTGCTTCATAATCCAACAACAGGAACTAAGCCTGGATCCTTAATTAGTCTACAATCAACCTCTTCGATTGTTGGGAGTAGAATAGGGTGGCCTTTTTGGGTTGGCTGAGGTGGCCCTGAAGTAGCACTTTGACATCGGCGGCTACACTATAGCCGCCTTCCCGATACCAGAAATGTGTTGCACATGGCTTCTAAAACCTGAATTAGGTTGAAAAGGAAGAATAAAAATAAGGAACATGGGTTAGGGAGACTGTCACACCCCCAAACCAGAACGACGGAAACGTTCGAGGGTAGATGACTTCATGTGCAGTTTCATAACAACAAATATAATAGCGAAGAAAGCAAACACAACCATCATAAATATAATTTAAAAGGTTACATTATAAAACATAACATTTTCCAAATGTTATTTCACTGTTCTTAAGGTCACTTCCTAAATACAGTGTTGGCGGTGTGGGTTGATAAAGAAGTATTATGTGGAGTGTGAGACTGAAAAAGGACTGCATTCCAAGACTGCATATGGTATGGGATTGAAAAGGGAAGGTCGCAAGTTTTCTTTGACATCTTCTCCAGTATTCCCTCTTCCTCCACCTAATATTTCTCTTAACTTCTTTTTCTTTAATGTTGTCTCCTATTTCTCTCAGTCGACATCAAGTCCTTCAACTAGCCACCGCATTCTACCACTCATGTCCTATGTATCGCCTTCAACCACCCACCTTTTGCTTCGAACCACCCACATCTATTCATCTTCACATTTTCATCGTTGCAATTGGCGTTGGAAATTTCTAGAGTTTCAAAATAGAGTTGAATTTGGGGTTTCTTTGTTCCTATTTTGAAGACAAGAATAAAGTGAAAACGAAGGGTTAGTGTTTCTTCAAAACTCATCAACTTTCTTTTCCTTTTCCTTATCGTGATTTCAATTTTTTGTGTTTTTTAGAGGATGACAATGGGGAACTGAAACCATTTCTGATGAGCATCAAGAATCTTCTCACCATACGCATGTAAGGTATTGGTGACAGTTTTCTCATCAATAATTATGTAGATATTTATATGAATCTTTGAACGATACATTGAATCAAAAAGTTCTATCATGGCAACTCCGGATGTTTTTTACTGGGAGAAGATGACATTTTCTCACCTGTTTTTCTATTTGATCATACAAAAGGCACTAATATCTGCCCTAATTTTTATCTTCCATGTTACTACATATCTTTCATTCCCGTACATGGTTGTTTATTGAAGAAGAAAGTTCAAGAAAGTAAAGAATAAAGAAAAGTAAAAGGGAAGAATGGTAATTTGGCGTTTCTTCTACTTTCAGTTTACACACCCAAATTGTTTGATATAATGTCTAAGTGAAGGTTCTCCATTACTATATAATAGGTTGGACTTAGGAGCTATGTTACAGTGTGATATGATTTTGATAGACTATGTGATACCATCTTTATTCCTCAACTGCTACTCAATGACCACCTCCATATCCGCCAGATCTCACCACCCACCACCGCCACCACTCTTCTAAGCACATGTTCTTATATCTTTCAACTGTGCAAATATGAAATGGCACCCTAGAATTAAAACTCTGCAGCGATTGATGAAAGCTACTGCAATCAATAGAAATCATCTCCTACTCTAAATCTGAGACAAAACCAGGTATGTACTCTTTCTTTATAACAAAGCGGGCACAAGTGACAAAGTTTTTTTTATTTAAGGTTATCGATCTTCTAGAATAATAACTGGAGTATATTATGGAGAGGTAGTGATCGCAAAATGGCATGAACGAATTCAAATCGGAATCATGGATTGAAATATGAATCCAACCTATCCATTTGGCGCCCGATCTATGCTACTACGTACCGAACAAGATTAAAATTACTTCAGCAACAATGTTCTTCACTAATGATTTGTATGTGTAAATCCCTTGATTTCGTTCATTCTATATCTTTGATAAACCATAAATTTAGAAGGTACATAATAAAATCTCCTCATATTTGCATGGGAACACCTTATAATTAGCGATAATCATCAATTCATCATCATCTTTGTGAACTTTCAGATGGAGCTCCCTTCAAACTAAAGCTATTGTAGCAACAATTACCCACCATTATGGCCACATAAACGGAGGTCCATGTCATCATAAATTCTATATTTTCAAATTTAATCTTCAAATGAATACGGTGTGAACACTGGTCACTAAACATAAACCAAACACATTTTCTTAAACGTTGTTATTCTTATTTGGTATGAGCAGATAGTCGACATGTAGACACCATACCCTTTTTCAATAGAAAATATGCTAATCCCCCTTTTCTCCGATCTCAAGATCAAACAAATCAACTTCTAATGGGTGCATTATTGGTTTTGACCCCTCCCCAATCACCTTTTTTGTTTTCAGGTAACAAAAAAATACTTCATTTTGATTTAAATTCCATCTCTTCAACCACCAATCGATTTTTTCTAATGTCCTTAAATGATTTTGCATAGAAAAGAACTCCTTTTAACTTATTTGCCAAAGATTATCTCACATCAGCCCCTCCCCAATCATCTTCAAAAAAGCAGTTGACACCTTTATCTACCAGAGAACCAGTTTTACCACATCATCAAGTGAGTTCTTTTTTAAAAGTATTTTTCATTTTGTGTGACTTTTTGGTTGATTATATGGTTTGACTTTTTTAGGGTCAAATGAAAGATCCATCTGAAAGTGGTTGGTCAACCCGACAACCATTGTATATTTTCTTTCCAGCAACAAAGACTTTTGAACATAATTAGTTTTGTAGGAACTAATATTTGTTCTTGAAAAACACAATTGCATTTTAAAATATAAATTATTTTTGATAAAAAGCTATGTATGTGGCCCTGTTAAATTGGTTTGTGTTTCGTTCTTATTTAAATGTCATTTAAGAGTTTATGGCAATTTGGGTTCATGATAAACTAACAACTATAGTTGCTATTCTTATTCTATTTTATGTGGACTATAGGCTTACTTAATATTATACATGTTGATTAAACAATTTCATAACACATACCACAAGTATGCGGTTTCAAAACATTGTGCTCCTAACTAATGTTTTAAAAACAAGTTTTTTAGTTAAACCGATTTGATGACCGATTTCCGGTTCAACCGTTAGTACATTTCTAATAACTTGATTGATCGAATAGTATTCAGTTTTCCTTGGAAAATAATAGGCTAAAGTGAAATCTAACAACCCAAGTTCAATAAACCGATGCAAATGGTTATTTACCGGTTCTATCGCACATGTTCAACCCGATTAAAAAAAACATTATGTTCGATCTGGTCTATAAGTTTGCATAAAATCGGTGGTTGAACCGTTTTTCACCAGTTTTTAAAACATTGCTCCTAACACCACATAAAACATGCTATAATCATATTCATGGCAATTATTATTGTTTTTCAATAGTTGACTCATAATTTAATTTATTCTATGGACTATGTATACACCAATAGTATAAAAGGAAGCTAACGAAAAAAAAATTCAGAAAAAAAAAATTTAGGTCAAAATTTACTTTCAAAGCGCAATACGTTAATAAGAAAAAATCAATTATAAGTTATAACATTGTCTATGGTCTTTAGGCAACCTACTTATGGTTTATGACTTTTTAGTTTTTGAAGCAATCTACTTTCATAATATTTGAGAAAAAAAAAACATTAAAATGACCATTAATGGGATTTTTCATTTATAGCAATGTACTTTAAATAAATTTATTACTTAAATACCCGTCGCAAGGCGCGGGCTTAAAAACCTCGTTGTTGTACGAGTTACATGTTTCCAAATAAATTACATCATGATGACAAAATGAGTTTTGAACTTAACGCCTTAGCGTCCCGTCCTCAAAAGCAGTTGGTTACATGTTCACTGATTTCCTGAAAATACAAGTAGTTTTGAAAAGTGTCAACAATTAAGTTGGTGAGTTCGTAAGAGTTTTATTTGAGAAAGAAGTCGTTTTCCTTGTAAAAGCGATAGAGTGTGATTCCAGAAAATCCAATATTTTTTTTATAAAATGTGAAATGAAAGCTCCTATGTTATGCAATAATGTACCCTAGAAAGAATCGTAGATTCCTTCTATAATCATCCAGTGTATATAAGTTATATAAAGTTTTAAGTTAAATAAACCCTCGAATATGATGGGTCTACCCTAGGCCCACAACCAAACAAGGAACAGGAAATAAGGCGGGCCCACCAATTCTAAGTCGATTGCGACTAAATTCTTATATAACTCTAATATGTACACTTAGCAATTATAGTTGAAAACTAACAATTCTAGATGAAATTTAGTTTTAATATCATAAAACCATTTTGTGTAAACCCGGTACTTTGTATTCGTATCTCATTTATATGAAAACTCGGTACTTTGTAATGTACCCCTTTTTTGTATAAACCCGCTACTTTGTATTCGTACCACGTTTATATGAAAACTCGGTACTTTGTAATGTACCCCTTTTTGTATAAACTCAGTACTTTGTATTCGTACCCCGTTTATATGAAAATCCGGTACTTTGTAATGTACCCCTTTTGTATAAACCCGGTACTTTGTATACGTACCCCGTTTATATGAAATGAAAACCTTTTGTAATGAGTTCGTAATGTAAATGAAACATAAACTATACCTATTATAGTTTATCATAACTAGATGGGGAACCCCGTGTGCGGGGACAGATCTAAACAGATTATTTTTGGCATCTGCTGCTTCTTATGAATATGAAAGATTATCTAAGACTGATGTTAATAGAACAAAAAGATTGGATTCTTGATCTCTCTTATGTGTAAAACACAGAAATACCCTTCTCATAAAAGATTACAAGACCGTGAGAGCAGCTAAAGGTGAACCATCAAAGGCTGAAAGAACAATCTCACTGTTCAAAAAGGCTTCATATAGTTGTCTCTGTAAATTAAAAAAGATAAAAAGAATGTGAGTTGACTTTTTATAAAATAAAGAATATAAAAACATTTAATGTAAGCACTTGACAATTGGATAATGTTAACCAAACAGTAATCTTATTATTTTTAGAAAGCTTGCCAGTGTTTGTAGCATCATTATCATGGAAAACTACACTTTTTAAAGGTCTGAGAAAATAGGGTTGAATGCAATTTCTTAAATCCTATTTGTAAGTTTGGATAAATGTTAGTTTTTTTTATAGATTTAATCATAGGAAAAGGTTATTGTGTTAATATTAATGAACTATTTTGTTATTTAGGGAAATGTAACTAATAACTTATGTAACAGCTGAATCGATGCGCTTATCTCTATCAGATGCATTTTTGTCATTTCCATGTAGGATTGCCGACTCATATTTTTCCTTATAACTTAAAAGAAAATAGACATAAATAAGTAAATAACATAACAGTAAGAAGAAAAAAAAATTAAACTATTACCATTTCTTGTCTCCCAAAAGCTCAGGACAACAAAAGTTAAAGAAAGCCCAAAGTTCCTAAATGAGTAAATTACACGAATCGTCCCTCATGCAAGTGTCAAAATACATGTTTAGTCCCTATTTTCAAAAATTAACTCGGACCGTCCTTCATATCGTAAAAAGTTTCACGCTTCATCCCTTGTTAGTTTGAATTTGCACGTTTCA
Source organism: Lactuca sativa (assembly GCF_002870075.4). Lineage (NCBI taxonomy): Eukaryota > Viridiplantae > Streptophyta > Magnoliopsida > Asterales > Asteraceae > Lactuca > Lactuca sativa. The sequence goes on along the minus strand of NC_056623.2, from coordinate 117,708,401 downwards.
TCCCTTGTGAGACATGAAATTACTATAATGCCCTTTTTAATTTCTTTTTCATTTATTTTTTACATTTATTATTATTATTATTATTATTATTATTAAAAATTATTTTTATCAGGAAATCTCTCTCTCTCTCTCTCTCTCTCTCTCTCTCTCTCTCTCTCTCTCTCTCTCTCTCTCTCTCTCTCTCTCTCTCTCTCTCTCTCTCTCTCTCTCTCTCTCTGTGACACACACACACCTGTTAAAGAACACTTAATCACTACCACCACACCGGAAATCTACGCCACCATCGGAAATATGCAAACCCACCACCTACAATCTACCACTAGTCGGCATCATTGTCCACCTTTAACAACCACCGGCAAACCACCACCACTAACCAGTGAAATCAAATCCAAATGAAATTCAAATCTCAAATAAATCAAAATCCAAACAAAACCTAGAAATCAAACGTTAAACTTAATTTCGAAAACCAGTCCAGAAAAAAAAAAACAAAAAAAAAAAAAAACAACAACAACAACAACACAAAAAAAAAAAAAAAAAAAAAAAAAGAAAAAAAGAAAAAAAAAAAGTTCAAATCTATTGTAACCATCGCACTTAACCACCACCATAACCTGTAATCTGCACCACTTCTGCAAATGGAGCACCACCGCTACCTCTCGCCATTTAACCTCACCTCACCAGTTGTACCGTGTTCATTGTCTTCCCATCACAGTCGACACAATCAAACTTTACACCACCTGTCACAACCATTCGACAGTCTACACCCTCCTTCATTCATCAGATCTAATTCAAACACTAAGATCCATTTAATACATTAGTAATAATAGAGCAAATTCCTCCCATATAAATCATCAAGTTTTGAAACCCTATTAAAGAATCAACTTCTAGAAATCCGATTAAAGCATCGAAAACAAAATAAGGGATGTTCTTTTTTCGTCTTCGATTTGCTGGAAACTAGAGTAAAGCATCAAATTCTGAAACAATCGGCTTTTGGGATTCTTCTTGATTCAATTCCAGTGGGTGTCGATTTGGGGTTTTTATGAAACCAAAAACTTCAAATCTAGTGAAATCATCATTTTCAGTATGAAATCGAGAAGTAGATGGGCGGCGATGATGCATCAGGAACCTGCAAATCTCATTCTGGCATGAGTGTCATAGATAAATTTAGTTTTAAATGGTCAAGGTTTCCAAATCGGATGGTGGCCGGAGGTGGAAGTAGAACCTTCGGTTTCATTATCTCACCGGAGTGGCTTCAGGGTTGTCGGCGAACATATTAGGCGGTGGTAGTGAGAGGTTCAGGGGTCGCCGGAAGGGGAGGTTGTTTAATCGATGGAGATGAAGCCGAATGGGTGTGAATGAGAGGGATGCAAATCTGGGAAAGGGAGGGATGGGTGGGTTTGTGTCAATATATTTTTTTAATTTTCTTTTTAATTTAAAAATGATAAATAAATAAATAAAATTGAAAAAAAAAATTTATTAAGGGTAAAATAGTCATTTTCTGTCCGGGACGGTCAGAGTAAAAAAAAAAAAAAAAAAAAAAAAAAAAAAGCCTTTTATTAAGGAACGGTCCGAGTTAATTTTTGAAAATAGGGACTGAACGTGTATTTTGGCACTTGCACGAGGGACGATTCGTGTAATTTACTCTTCCTGAATTATATAAGAAAGATGATCAATAAAGTGGCTTTTAAAGCAATAAAAGTATAAAAACTGTGTAATTCAAATTAAAAAATGAAATAATATAAAGTGCATACTTTTAGGTTATTTTGAAGTGGAGTGCGACTTATTATATAATACAATGACCACATGATATTGCAAGCAAACTTTTTGCCTTTTGCGTGCTAGGATTCTTTATGAGATACCCCTGAATATTAACGTTCAATATTACTGCTATAAGCAAACATATTTCCTGTTCAAACAATGTTTTGTTAGTCTCATGTCCCTATGTTGATGATACAAGTTGAAGCCACAAAGAAATGAATTTCCATCAAACGATAGAATTTGTTGTAAATAGGAAAAATAAATATGGTTATAGTTTATGGGTATTTTGGAATTTTTTTTTCTTTATTAAAAAAAAAGGAAAGAAAAAGAAACCACTACCTCGTATGTAGTCAATCTGCAAAAAAGAAACCAAAAAAAAAGCATGTCAATCTCAAAGTCATTTTTTCCTGCAGCAAAAACACAGAATTAGAAATGTTTATCTTATGATAAGTTCCCCCTTGCACCTTTTCTTGCACAAAATATAATGCAATAATCAATGACAAACAGATCGAATATGATTATCATAAGAAATTAAGCCAATTTGGCAAAACAGCATGGACATCAATCTGAAATAACTACCAACTTTGACCACAGTGTTCAACTTTCAACTGAGATATCTAGACTTGTTTATACAACACCACAAACCTTACAAACATCTAATAATATAAGCAATATAGCATTGGCAAATTTAAAGAAGAAATGGGGAGCAAAGGCAATCTACAAATGAGTAAAACACACACAAAGAGAGTATGTGTAGATTGAAAGAGTGAAGTGTCTATGTTGTTGGCTTATGACATTCAGATCATGAAAGGAGCACAAGAAATCTTAATTTGTTTTTGAAACCTACACAAACTTTTAGTTCTAAGTTCATACATAAAACTAAAAAAATTAATTTACCAACTTTGACTTATAAAATTTGGAATATGAAGTATAAACATTGGAGCTGTGATTTGGGAATGTTGAAGATAGGTGGCAACTGAAATGCAGCATGATTAATTAATGATTAATAACAGTTATTCATCAGAAATTTATACAATGAAGGAGTAAACAAAAAGAGGTGTATGAGAATTGAGAAGAGCAGAAATTGAAATTAAAGAACATTGCTTCAATGGTTAATGTTATCACTTAAGATAAAGTTTTCCTCTTTATATCTTATCTAACCTAACTCCTAACACAAGCACAAAAAGAGACACTTGTGATCTATAACATAGACTAATCTTCCACCACAAAACTGATGATAATATAAAAACTTTACTAAAAATTCGAATAACCTGATTGAACTTCATAATCAGAATCGAAATTTAGAGAATTTTGTGGCTGAAATCTTTGAAAAGCTACATAATAATCGAATGGCTGCATCAAATAAAAGCAGCAAAACCCTTTGAACAAATTGTGAGAGACGTGGGTCAGTTCCTTCTCCCCTCCTATCCACCTCAACTGACTGCGGACTCTGATCTTACTTTTGATCAGGTTACAAGTTGTTAAATGACAAAAGAAGCCGACAATGGAGCTCCCCATGAAATTCATGGTTTAATTTTTCAATAGCTGCGCCCATGGCGGACAATCTGAAATGGAATTGAAACTTGAGGGCATTACCATTCAATTGTTTAAAGTATAGGAACACTCAGATTATGTAAATAAAGGTAGCGTCCACAAGAACATAGGGTAAGCTATTCATTTGAATATATCTTTAGATTATCAGATTATGTAAACATATGGAGGTAAAACCGTAGTTCTGTGCTATCATGATATAATAATACAAACCGAAGAAAAGATCTCTTTCAGATTAAGCAATGCCATAGAAGGCCATCTACGCTACCATCATAGGTCAGGTGGAATCGGATGACTCACACCCAACCTGACCTATTCAAAAAGTGAACCCACATCACCTACACTACCAACCAACCGACAACCAACTCGAGTTTTTGTGTGGATGGAAAAAATATTTATCATTTTAGTGTTCTTTCAAAACTATTTACCATTTTAGTGTTTGTCTTCTTTTTCTTTATTTTTTAGTTTCCTTTTTAGTTTTTTTTTTTTAATTTAAATATTTTCTTTTTCTTTTTTTCTTTTTTTCTTTTTTATTCTAACTTTTTATTGTTTTTCTCATTTTTCTTTACTTTTTAGTTTCTTTTCAGTTTTTTTTTTAATTTAAATATCTTATTTTTTTAGTTTTTTTTAATTTATATATATATATATATATATATATATATATATATATATATATATATATATATATATATATATATATTTAAATGACAGCTTTTATTTTAGTTTTTTTTATCCCTTTTTACTATTTTTTAAATATATGTTCTTTTTATTTATTTTTTTCTGTTTTATTTAAATATCCAATTTTCTTATACAACCCTTTTACCATCAAATTTTAGCCTCAACATTAAAAAATCATCAAAAACCACCACTATAATCAAATTTTAAGGTGCAAAGATTCCAACATTCACATACAATGATTTTAAAGTGAAAAAAAAAATCTCAAAATTGTTTCTTACAAAAAAAAACACCACAAAAAAACTCCAACATTGTTTATTACAAAAAAATAAAATAAAATAAAATAAAACATCACAATTAGCTTCATCTTGAACCTGTAAAAAATCATTACCTGTAAAAAAAATTATTTTTTAAATTACCTTGGCATAGACAGACATCTATTAAGTGGATGACTCTCCAACCATTCTCGAGCACGTGGATTTAACCGGGACATAATCGAAAACAATGTCCGTCTATGCCAAGGTAATTTAAAAAAATAATATTTTATGGTATTTGTTATAGTTATTCTCTTATTATTATCATTTTTTTTACAGGTAATGATTTTTTACCAGTTCAAGATGAAGCTAGTTGTGATGTTTTTCTTTTTGTAATAAACAATGTTGGAGTGTTTTTTTGTGGTCTTTTTTTTGTAAGAAACAATGTTGAGATTTTTTTTTCACTTTAAAATCATTGTATGTGAATGTTGGAATTTTTGCACCTTAAAATTTGATTATAGTGGTGGTTTTTGATGATTTTTTAATGTTTAGGCTAAAATTTGATGGTAAAAAGGTTGTATAAGAAAATCGGATATTTAAATAAAACAGAAAAAAACAAAATAAAAAAAAACATATATTTAAAAAACAGTAAAAAAAGGATAAAAAAAAACTAAAATGAAAGCTGTCATTTATATATATATATATATATATATATATATATATATATATATATATATATATATATAAAACAATAAAAAGGTTGAATAAAAAATGAAAAAAAAAGATATTTAAATTAAAAAAAAAACTGAAAAGAAACTAAAAAGTAAAGAAAAATGAGAAAAACAATAAAAATGTGGAATAAAAAAGAAAAAAAGAAAAATAAGATATTTAAACTTAAAAAAAAAAGGAAACTAAAAAATAAAGAAAAAGGAGAAAAACACTAAAATAGTAAATAGTTTTGAAATAACACTAAAATAGTAAATATTTTTTCCATCCACCCTATGATGGTCAAAAACTTCAACCAACTCACTAACCCTTGGAAATGGTTACCACTCCACATCATTTTTTATTTATTTTTTTTTTCAATATTAAAGTAAATTAAATAAAGTAATTCAAATAAAACACAAATTAAAAACACTAAATTAAAACACATTTCATTAATTTTAAAACACACAAGATCAAATCCTAAAATATTTAAAACAACAAAAAAAATCCTAAATTACTTATTTATCCTAAATTACTTAAAGAACACACAACATAACAACTAAAACATAAATATTATAACCTACTCATACTTAGCACGGACACATTGTTGGATTTTGAGAAATGTCGCGAGATTTTCGGGATCGAAATCCGTAGGGGCTTCGAGTTTATCATTTGAAGATCTGTAAGAGCGATTTTTTGGCGACGAGATTCCTCCGTGGATTCGTATTTTCTTTCTAGAAAACTTAAAGTTTTATCTATGGATTCCACAAGCCCGTCGTCGCTAGTTGCGGTTGCTTTCCTGCTTGAAAACGCCGCCCGTTTTGCTTTGTCCCTTCCTGGTGGTCGACGGAGTTGGACTTCTGGTAGACCCTCTCCCTTGGCAACATCAACGTCATCATTGAGGTCTAACCCAAAACCCGTGTCTGATTCAGAAGTTCTTGCTTTTTTGTTGGAGCGGGTGGTCGAGTCCGAATGCGATGTCTCTGGATTAAGGACCCATTTTGGACCTTGACGGCAAACTTCTCATGCTTTTTGGTGACCAAATGGTTTACCGTTGTTGGTCACTTTGAATTGATAGCACGCGGTTGATAAAATGTTGAAATCGTTCGAACCACTTTTATGCATATTTTTTAGATTTTCAAATATGTCATTAAACTTTGTGCAAATCGCGCGAAGATCACGCCATTTTCCGTTGACCGCGATGTACGACCGATCCGTTTTCCTTCCAAGTAGCACGTGAAAGTGATCCAAAACACGATTCCAAAAACTTTCTTCAGATTGCGCGTTGCCTCTACTCGGATCAGTGGATATGAAAATCCAAGCTTTTGCTAAAGCTTCTTCCTCTTCTTCATTCCAAGCCATTGCTTTCTTTTTCCCTTTTCCTTTTGGTTGCCTTCTTCGAGATGATTGTGGTGTTTCTTGGATAAGTACATCGTCGTTGTCGAGGTTCACGGTTTGGGATTGATATAATGGGACTTGAGATGATTGAGTTTGGAATTGTGGAGAAGCTTGTTGTTGGAAACCTTGGAATTGGGGAGTGAATTGAGGTTGGGTAAATTGTTGTTGTGGTCGTTGCTGTCGGAAGAATTATGAGTTGTAGGGAAGGTTAGTGAATAAAGGTTGTTGTTGGATTAGAGAATTCAATAATTGCATATAAGCTTGATAATCACTAGGAGTGTTTGGGGTGTTTGGTAACAGGAATAAGGAATTGATAACGTGATTTCATATTGATTTGGACAGATTACAACCAAATATAAAGAAAAGAATAATTACACTTTGATACCCTAAAGAATAATAATAATAACAATCTGATTCTAAACTACCAACTTAGTTTAATATTCCCCCGCAAGTTCAGGGCGGTTAGCAATCTGCAACTTGGAACGCAAAAACTCAAACTTCTGAGATGACAGGGGCTTTGTAAAAATATCAGCAATTTGGTCGTTTGTAGAGATGAACTTGACATTTAGTTTTCCTTGAGTTACTTGTTCACGAACAAAATGATAGTCAACTTCAACATGTTTAGTACAAGCGTGAAAAATTGGATTAGCCGTGAGATATGTTGCACCAAGATTTTCACACCAAAGTGTGGGTGTCGTGCTAGCCAAACCAAGTTCTCGAAGCAAGGACTTCAACCAAATCAATTCAGCAACAGTATTTGCAATAGCCTTGTACTCGGACTCTGTTGAAGATCGAGATATAGTTTTCTGCTTGCGAGCAGACCAAGAGATGAGATTCGAACCTAAATAGATAGCAAATCTCCCCGTGGATCGACGATCGATTGGGCAACCTGCCCAGTCAGAGTCCGAGAAGGCATGAAGATTGGAGTGCCAATTGGAATCTGAAAAGGCTTGAAGCTGGTACCCCGTATTATGTCGAATCCATAACCCCAAGTCGATGGTTCCCTTAAAATAACGAAGGATGTGTTTGACACCGGTCCAATGGTTCTCAATAGGAACGTGCATGAACTGACAGACTTTGTTAACTGCAAAAGCAATATCAGGATGAGAAAGAGTATCATACTGAAGAGATCCAACTGTCTGCCTGTAACAAGAGGGATCATCAAGTAAGGGGCTATCATCGGGTAATAACATGTGAGAAGTGCTC